>NC_083440.1:9778916-10068916 GCF_020745735.1 Hemiscyllium ocellatum | reverse complement strand
TCTTAAACTCCAATCAAACATCTTTAAGACAGTCCCTCCACACCAGCTATCAGCCAAGTAGACAGCATCCAATACCAGTTGAATATTCAGTTCTCCGTTTGAATAATAGTCAACTTATTTATTCTTCCTGCCAAAGTGCATAAACTCACATTTCCCCACATTATTCCCTATCTATCAAGTTTTTTTCCCCACTCACTTAACCTGTCCACATCCATCCTTTAAATCATCCTCATCGCTGGCCTTCCAGACTGTTTTTTTTTCAGGCCATTCACAAACTCAGGAAGAGTACATTCACTTTTCTCATTCAAGTCATTTCTATTTATTCAAAGTGAGTGTGGCGCTAGCACTGATTCTTGTGGTACTCCATTAGTTCGATCTTTATGTCTTCATTGTCTACAAGAATAGTGCCAAAAGACTGAAGGAGAGTAAATGTTGTCCTCTTGTTCAAGGAGAGTAGAGACAACCCTGGTAATTATAGACCAGTGGGCCTTACTGCAGTTGTGGGTAAAGTGTTGCAAAAGGTTCTAAGAGATAGGATTTAATCACCTAAAGAGAAATAAGTGTAGGAATAGTCAACAAGGTTTTGAGAAGGATAGGTCGTGCCTCAGAAACTTTATTGAGATCTTTGAGATGGTGACCAAACAGGTGGACGAGGGTAAAGCGGTTGACGTGGTGGATTTGGATTTCAGTAAGGCATTTGAGAAGGTTCCCCATGGTAAGCTATTGCACAAAATACAGAGACACAGGATTGACAGTGATTCAGCGGTTTGGTTCAGAACTTGGCTAGCTGAAAGACGACAGAGGATGGTGGTTGTTGGGAAATATTCATCCTTGAGTTCAGTTACTACTGGTGTACAGCAAGGATCTGTTTTGGGGCCACTGCTGTTTGTCATTTTTATACATGATCCGGATGAGGGCGTCGAAGGATGTGTTAGTAAATTTGGGGATGACACGAAGGTCAGTGGAGTTGTGGATAGTTCAGAAGGATGTTGCAGGTTACAGAGGGACATAGATATGCTGCAGAGCTGGGCTGAGAGGTAGAAAATGGACTTTAGTACGGGAAAGTGAGAGGTGATTCTTTGGAAAGAGCAACAGCAATAAGAGTCTGGGCTAATGGTAAGATTCTTGGTATTGAAGATGAGCAGAGAGATCTTGGTGTCCTTGTACATAGATCCTGAAAGTTGCCACTCAAGTTGATAGGGCTGTTAAGGCGGCATACAGTGTGTTCACTTTTATTGGAAGAGGGATTGAGTTTTGGAACCAAAAAGTCATGCTGCAGCTGTACAAAACTCAGATGTGGCCACATTTGGATTATTGCATACAGCTCTGGTCACCGCATTATAGGAAGGATGTGGAAGCTTTGGAAAGGGTTCGGAGACTTACCAGGATGTTGCCTGATATATGAAGAAAAGCTGAGGGACTTGAGGCTGTTTTCAATAGAGAGAAGGTTGAGAGGTGACTCAATTGAGACATACAAGATAATCAGAGGGTTAGACAGGGTGGACAGTGAAAGTTTTTTTCCATTGGATGGTGATGGCTAGCACAAGGGGACATAGTTTTAAATTAAGGGGTGATAAATATAGGACAGATGTCAGAGGTAGTTTCTTTTGTCAGAGTAGTAGGGGCATGGAACACACTGCCTGCAACAGTAGTAGACTCGCCAACTTCAATGGCATTTATATGATCACTGGAAAAACGTATGGATAACAATGGAATAGTGTAGGATAGATGGGCTTCAAATTGGTTCCACAGGTTGACGCAACATTGAGGACCGAAGGGTCTATACTGCGCTGTCATGTTCTATGTCGTTATAGGTTGCTTTCTGAGATGACCAGCCCTGCTTATCCCAACTCTATGTCTTCCGTTATTAAGCCAATCCTCTCTCCACGCTATGTACTATCTCCAACACACTTACTTATGAAGCAGCCAAAGGTGTGGTACTTTATTAAACACCTTCTGAAAATCCAAGTGCATCGCATCCACTGCTTCCCTGTTATCTCTCCTGCTTGTTACCTTGTTCAAAAATTCTAATAAATTACTCAGGCATTATTTCTCTTGCAAGAAGCCACACTCACTCTGCTTGATTATACAAATATACATTTCTAAATGCTGTAATATTACATCCTTTATGTTTTAACATTTTCCCTATAACAGACATTAAGCTAACTGGCCCACAATTACCTGTGTTTTTGACTTCTTTACTTATTGAACAGAAGTGGAAGCTTTCTAATCCTCTGGGACTTCTCAAGACTCAAAGGATTCCTGAAAGCTTAATACCAGTGCATCGACTATCTCGGAAGCAACTTCCTTCAATATCTTAAAAGGTATCCTACCAGGTTCCATGCGACTTATCAGCCTTTAGCCCCATTAGTTTCCTTCCCACTTTTTCTCTAATATTATTGTATTTATTTCCTCTCCTTCTTTTGCCTGTTGATGACCTAGAAATTTTGGAATGCTATTCATGTCTCCTACTATGAAGACTAATGCAAAGTATTTACTCTACTTATCTGCTATTCCCTACTCCCCATTATTTCCCCAACCTTGTTCTTTAAAGGGCCTATGTTCACTTTAGATTGCTGCCTACAAAGAACAAAGAAAACTTACAGCCCAGGAACAGGCCCTTCGGCCCTCCAAGCCTTAGCCGCTCCAAATTTACTGTCTAAACCTGTCGCCCAATTCCTAAGCAGCTGTATCCCTCTGCTCCCCACCTACACGTGCATCTGTCCAGCTCACATTTGTCTGGATTGAACTCCACCTGCCAATTTTCCACATAATTCTCCAGTCTATTTGTGTTCTCCTGTATTCTCTGACAGTCCCTTATGCTTTCTGCTACTCCACCAATCTTCGTGTCATCTGCAAACTTGCTGATCATACCAACAGTGCCCTCTTCCAGATCAATTATGTATATTACAAACAACAGTGGCCCCAACACTGATCCCTGTGGGACACCACTGGTCATGAATCTACCTTGCCTGCCTCTACTACCTCTGCTGGCAACGCGTTCCAGACACCCACCACCCTCTGTGTAAACTACTTGCCGTGTGTATCCCCCTTAAACTTTTCACCGCTCACCTTGAAAGCGTGACTTCTCGTTATTGAATCATACACCCTGGGAAAAAGCTTATCTCTATCTACTCTGTCTATACCCTTCATGATATTGCAAACCTCAAACAGGTCCCCCTCAATCTCCTTTTTTCTAATGAAAACCAACCTAACCTATTCAACCTCTCTCCATAGATAGCACCTTCCATACCAGGCAACATCCTCGTAAACTTTCTCTGCACCCTCTCCAAAGCATCCACATCCCTTCGGTAATGTGGTGACCAGAACTGTACATAGTATTCTAAATGCAGCTGAACCCATATCTTTGTACAATTTTAACATGATCTGTCAGCTCTTATACTCAATACACCGTCCAATGAAAGCAAGCATACTATATGTCTTCTTGACCACTCTATCCACTTGTGCAACCTTCAGACTACAATAGACCTGAACTCCCAGATTTCTCTGCTCATCAACTTTTCCCAAGGCTCTTCTGTTCATTGTATAATTTGCTCTAGAATTAGGCTTGCCCAAATGCATCACCTCACACTTGTCTGAATTAAACTCCATCTGCCATTTTTCCGCCTAACTCTCCAGTCTATTTGTGTTCTCCTGTATTCTCTGACAGTCCCTTATGCTTTCTGCTACTCCACCAATCTTTGTGTCATCTGCAAACTTGCTGATCATACCAACAGTGCCCTCTTCCAGATCATTTATGTATATCACAAACAACAGTGACCCCAACACTGACCCCTGTGGAACACCACACGTCACCTTTCACCATTTTGAGAAACTCCTTTCAACTACTACTGTTCCTGTTGCTCAACCAGTTCTTTCTCCACCTAACAAGAACGCCCTACACACCATGTGACTTCACTTTCTCTATTGTTTTACCATGGGGAACCTTATCAAACACCTTACTAAAGACCACGTATATGACATCAACAGCCCTTCATCTATCAACTTGGTCACTCCCTCAAATAACTCTACTAAGTTGGTAAGGCACGACCTCCCCAGCACAAAACCATGTTGCCTATCACTGATAATCCCATTCTTTTCTAAATATAAATAGATCCTATCCCCCTCACTACCTTTTCCAGCAACTTTCCCACCATTGACGTCAGGCTCACTGGTCTGTAGTTACCCGGAATATCCCTACTACCCTTCTTGTACAGGGGAACAACATGAGCAACCTTCCAGTCCTCCGGCACTTCACCTGTTTTGATTTTACTGGCAGGTTTACCCTAAAAGTTTACCTTCTCCCTAGTTTTTTTTGCTGCTTCTTCAAACTTTCCCAATGCTCCAGCTTATGACTATGTTTTCTTTTTCAACTTGATGCTATTCTTAACTTTGCTGATTAACCGCAGTTGGGTTATCTCTTTGCGAGAATACTCCTTCCTCGTTGGGACAAATCCTTGCTATGAACTAATTTCTTGAACATCTACCACGGTTCCTCAAAGTCTTTGCTGCGTAACTCCTTTCCCAATCCACTCCAGCTATCGCTGCCTTCATTCTTTTACAGTTATTTGTATTTTAGCTGAGCACAGTTGTATCCAGCGAAGGTTCGTCCCTTTCAAACTAAATCCCATGCCCTACCCTGTTATGACGTGGAGGTGCCGGTGTTGGGCTGTGGAGGACAAAATTTAAAATCGCACAATATTGGATTACAGTCCAACAGGTTTATTTGGAAGTACGCACTTTCAGACGCTGCTCCTTTATCAGTTAACGAGTGGACCTGATCATAAGACAGAATTTATAGCAAAAGATCAGTGTCATGCAATTAAAATGATATATTGAACAAATGGAGATTGCTGTTAAGTCTTTCATCTTTTAAGACTGAACAGCAATCTAGATTTGTTCAGTGTATTGTTTTAATTACGTGACACTGTGATCTTTTGCTAGAAATTCTGTGTCTTATCATCTTGCCCTACTAGATACCTGATGAAGGAGCAGTGCTCTGAAAGCTCGTACTTCCAAATAAACCTGTTGGACTATAACCTGGTGTTGCGTGATTTTTAACTTCGACTATGTTAGAAGTTACACTGTTTCTTCGGGAAATCTTTTGCTCTGACATCATTTATCAAACCTGCCGCATCACACATCATCAGATCCAAAACAGCCTGATCCCTGGTCGGATCCACAACATCTTATAGTCGAAAATCCACTCCAATGAATCTTCCTTGTGGCCACCTCTGCCAATCAGCCTATCCTAATCTACATGACGACTTTGATGCTTTTTTTAAAAAAATGCCCTCATCAGTTCCTTGATTTATTTTTTGGCCCACTGTGTAGCTATTGTTCGGGGACCTGTGGATTATTATTACCAGTATGCACTACCCCTTTTTACTTACCTCGACTTCAGTGGATTTTACTTAAACTAGGACAGTTTGGTTCAGGTGGTCACCAGAGATTACTACCTTGAAGCTTTCTAATTTAGCTCCTACTCTTCAAATTCCCTCCCTTCTAGCCCGATCAATGTCATTGGTACTGACGTGAACAACGACTGGATCCTTCCCATTCCTGAACCCTCATTCCCGGACAGTCAACTCAGCTAGCGGGTTTTGAGAAGATCTGTAGCTCAGGTTGAGGTTCTGGATGTAGGTTTGCTTGCTGAGCTTCAAGGTTCATTTTCGGACATTTCATCAGTGAGCCTCCAGATGAAGCTTCGTCCAGAGGCTCACTGAAGATGTTACCTTGTACGGTGACAAAACATCTGAAAATGAACCTTCCAGCTCAGCGAGCAAATCTACATCCAGTCAACTCAGCCTTCGGGACACCCATTCATGTCTGCAGAGAACAGTATCGACCACAAATACATTATTGTTTACTTTCCCCAATTGAATGGTTGTGTGTACTACATTGCTGCTCCAAGTTTGCTCGTCCTCCCTGCTGGTAAGAATTGCAAGAATAGAATCATTGAGCACACAAACAGACCCTTCGGCCAAGCGTCCAAGCTGTTCAGGTTTCCCAAACGACACTAGTCCCAACTTGCCTGCGTTTGGTCCATACCCTCTGAACCTTTCCTATCCATATACCCATCCGGATGCCTTTTAAAATGTTGTAATTGTACCCACCTCTGTCACCTCTTCTGGCAGCTCATTCCATACAAACACCAGCCTCTGCATGAAACAGTTGTTGCTCAGGCCCCTTTTAAATCTCTCTCTCTCAGCTTAAACCTACATCCTCTAGTTTTGGATTTCCTTACCCTTGGAAAAAGACACCAGCTATTCGCCTTATCCATGCCCCTCATGATTTTATCAAGCTTTCTAAGGTCACCCTTCAGCCTCCGACTCTCCAAAGGAAAAAAACGTCCCAGTCTATTCAGCCTCACCTTATAACTCAAACCATCCAGTCCCAGCAACATCCTTGTAAACGTTTTCTGCACATGTCCTAGTTTAACAACATCTTTCCGATAGTAGGGTGACCAGAACTGAACGCAGTATTTGAGAAGTGCTTCACCAATGTCTCTTACAGCTGAAACATGATGTCCCAACTCCTTTGGTCAATGCTCTGACCAACGAAGCACCCCGGGGTGCTCAAGTGTGCCTCAAGGAGCGGAGGAGCCTCAGCCCTTGATCTTTGTCCAACAGGTATGAGATTCTTGCTCCCTGTATGGATGAGGAAAAGGGCTGCAGACAGGATGAGCCAGCTGACCACAGCACCATGGTGCAGAAGGCCATGCAAGGGGTGGGGGAGCAAAGAGACAACTAGTTGGGGATACTATAGTTTGGGAGACAGATAGTATACTTTGTGAGCCGGAATGGGAGTCCTGCATGGTGTGCTGCCTGCCCGGTGCAAGGGTGCAGGACTTCTCAGAACGACTTGAAAGGGTACTAGACCGGGAGGGAGACATCCAGTTGTTGTGGTCCACGTTAGCACAAACAACAAAGAAAATGCTAGGAAGGAAGACCTGTTTGGGGAGCATCAAGCACGAGGAAGGAAATTGAAGAACAGGTCCTCGACGGTCATAATCTCTGGATTACTGCCCGAGCTACGTGCTAATTGGCATAGGGATAAGAAAATTAGGGAAGTGAACACGTGGCTAAGAGATTGGTGTGGCAAAGAGGGTTCCCATTTCATGGGACATTGGCATTACTTTTGGAACTGGGAGATCTGTAACAATGGGATGGTTTCCACCTGAACCGATCCGGAACCAGTGTTCTGACGAAAAGGATAAATGGGGGGGGTCACTAGGACTTTAAACTTGTGAGTTGGGGGGCGGGGGGGGGGGGGGGGGGAAAGAAAAGCAACAAGGAGGATGTAGTCAATAGAAAGATAAGCAGCAAGTTAGCATGTGTGCAGGTTTTAGGTTTGAGGCAGACTAGGAATAAAGCAAAAATGAATAACTTAGGATATACTATTAGAGGTAATGGAAATAATGAGGATTAGAAAATTACCATTAAGGTGTTTTACCCGAATGCTCTTAGTATTCGTAACAAAGTAGATGAATTAACAGCAGAAATCACCATGAATGATTATGATGTGGTAGGCATCACAGAGACGTGGTTGCGGGGGGTTCAGACAGGGAGGTTGGCAGAGGGGGTGGGGATGCCTTGTTAGTTAAGAATGAAATTAAATCTATTGAACTGAATGACATAAGGTCAGAGGATGTGGAGTGTGTGGGGGTGGAGTTGAGGAATCACAAAGGCAAAAAAGCCATAATGGGAGTTATGTGCAGACCTCCCAACAGTGATCAGAACGACGGGCTCAACACGTACCAGGGAATAGACAGAGCATGTCAGAAAGGCAAGGTCATGGTGATCATGGGGGGCTTCAATATGCAAATTGGCTGGGTGAATGATATTGCCGGTGCATCCAAAGAAAGGGAATTCATGGAATGCTTGTGATGGAGCCCACAAGGGAGCAGGCTATTCTGGATTAGTGCTATGTAATAAGACCATAAGACACAGGAGTGGAAGGAAGGCCATTCGGCCCATCGAGTCCACTCCACCATTCAATCATGGCTGATGGGCATTTCAACTCCACTTACCAGCATTCTCCCCGTAGCCCTTAATTCCTTGTGATATCAAGAATTTATCAATCTCTACCTTGAAGACATTTGGCGTCTCGGCCTCCACTGCACTCTGCGGCAATGAATTCCACAAGCCCACCACTCTCTGGCTGAAGAAAAGTCTCCGCATTTCTGTTCTGAATTGACCCCCTCTAATTCTAAGGCTGTGTCCACGGGTCCTAGTCTGCTCGCCTAATGGAAACAATTTCCTAGCGTCCACCCTTTCCAAGCCATGTATTATCTTGTAAGTTTCTATTAAATCTTCCCTTAATCTTCTGAACTCCAATGAATACAATCCCAGGATCCTCAGCCGTTCCTCGTATGTTAGACCTACCATTCCAGGGATCATCCGTGTGAATCTCCGCTGGACATGCTCCAGTGCCAGTCTGTCCTTCCTGAGGTGTGGGGACCAAAACTGGACACAGTACTCTAAATGGGGCCTAACCAGAATCAGACTTCATAAAAGATCTTAAAGAGAACATTTAGGAGGCAGCGATGATAATATGGTAGAGTTCAGTCTGCAGTTTGAAAGACAGAAGGCAAAATCGGATGTAATGGTGTTACAGTTAAATAAAGGTAATTACAGGGGCATGAGAGGGGAACGGACGGAAATCGACTGGAAGCAGAGCCTAGTGGGGAAGTCAGTAGAGCAACAATGGCAGGAGTATCTGGGTGTAATTGAGGACATAGTACAGAGGTTCATCCCAAAGAAAAGAAAGATTATCCAGGGGAGGGAGAGGAGACAACCATGGTTGCCAAAGGAAATCAGGAAATGTATCACAGAAAAAGAGAGAGCCTATAAAGTGTCTAAGAGCACTTGGAAATCAGAAGATTGGGAAGACTACAAAAACAAACAGAGAATAATAAAGAGAGAAATAAGAAAGGATGGGATCAACTACGAAGGTAAGTGAGCCAGTAATATTAGAAGTGGTAGTAAAAGTTTATTTTAAAACATGAGAAACAAACGAGGGGCAAAAGCAGAAATTGGGTTGCTCCAAATTGATGTAGGAAGGCTAGTGATGGGAGATAAGGAAATAGCTGAAGAACTTAATAAATATTTTGTGTCAGCGTTCATAGTGGAAGACATGAGTAATATCCCAAGAATTAAGGAGTATCAAGAGGCAAAGTTGAGTATGGTAGCCATTACAAAAGAGAAAGTGTTAAAAGCTGAAAGGTCTAAAAACTGATAAATCTTCTGACCCCGATAGGCGACATCCTAGAGTTCTGAGGGAGCTGGCTGAGGAAATAGCGGAGGTGTTGGTTATAATCTTTCAAAAATCACTGGAGTCAGGGCAAGTCCCAGATGATGAGAAAATCACTGTTGTAACCCCCTTGTTCAAGAAAGGATCAAGACAAAAGATGAAAAATTACAGGTCGAATAGTCTAACCTTAGTTGTCGGTAAAATTCCAGAATCCATTGTTAAGGATGAGATTTTTAAATTCTTGGAAGTGCAGGGTCAGATTATAACAAGTCTGCATGGATTTAATAAGGGGAGGTTCAAATTCTTTGAAGAGGTAACAAGCCGTTTAGACCAGGGAAACCCAGTGGATGTTATCTACCTCGACTTCCAAAAAGCCTTTGATAAGGTGCCTCACGGGAGGCTGGTGAGTAAGGCGAGGGCCCATGGTGTTTGAGGTGAGTTACTGGCAGGAATTGAGGATTGGCTGTCTGACAGAAGGCAGAGAGTTAGGATACAATGTTCTTTTTCAGAATGACAACTAGTGACAAGTGGTATCCCACAGGGTTCAGTGTTGGGCGTAGCTGTTCACGTTATATATTAATGATTGGGATGAAAGGGGCATTCTGGCGAAATTTGCTGATGATACGAAGTTAGGTGGACAGGCCGGTAGTTCTGAAGTGGTGGGGAGGCTGCAGAAAGATTCAGACAGTTTAGGGGAGTGGTCCACGAAATGGCTGATGAAATTTAACGTGAGCAAATGCAGGGTCTTGCACTTTGGAAAAAAAGAACACAGACATGGACTATTTTCTAAATGATGAGAAAATTCCTAAAGCCAAAGGACAAAGGGATCTGGGAGTGCTAGTCTAAGGTCGACTTGCAGGTTGGGTCCATGATTAAGAAAGCAAATGTAATGCTGTCATTTACCTCAGGAGTGTTGGAATGTAAAATCAGCGATGTGCAACTGGGACTTTAAAAAACTCTGGTTAGGCCCCATTTAGAATAGTATGTCCAATTTTGGGCCCCACACCTCAGGAAGGACACACTGGCACTGGAGCATGTTCAACAGAGATTCACACGGATGATCCATAGAATGGTAGACCTAACATACAATGAATGGCTGAGGATCCTGGGATTGTATTCATTAGGAGTTTAGAAGGTTGAAGGCAGATCTAATAGAAACTTACAAGATAATGCATGGCTTACAAAGGGTGGGTGCTGGGAATTTGTTTCCGTCAGGCGGGGATCTAGGATCTGTGGGCGCACAGCCTTAGAATTAGAGGGGGTCAACTTAAAATGGAAATGAAGAGACATTTCATCAACCAGATAGGGGCGTGCGTGTGGAATTCATTGCTTCGGACCTCAGTGGAGGCCGGGACATTAAGCACCTTCAAGGCAGAGATTGAAAAATTCTTAATCTCGCAAGGAAGTAAGGGATCCAGGGAGAGTGCAGGTAAGTTGCATTGAAATGCCCATCAGCCACGATTGAATGGCGGAGTGGACTCGATGGGCTGAATGGCCTTACTTCTACTCCTTTGTCTTTTGGTCTTATGGCCTCACCTACAGTCACACCCTCCTGACCCCTGATCATCAGCCAATTTTGAATTATGTCATCTAATTGTATAACTGCTCTGTGAACCAAAGTATCCAGGTAACTCTCCCCCCTCCCTGATGTAGAATGATATCTACAGTTCCTCAAGTTGGATCCAAAGTTAATCAAGCTGCAAATACTTACTCCAGTTGTGTTCGCTCTGGATCACATTGGCGTCCAGCAGACCCGACATGTTGCACCAGACCACATCAATGTCACGTCACCACAATCATATGGGATTTATTTTGGAAATTAATTACTCTAGTTTATTCGCCTTTTACATTTTACTGTAATGAAATCTTGCTTTTGTAAAATAAAATCCTTGAAAATCACCAGTTATCAAGCCAGACCGTTGACTGAACTTATGGCTGAAATGAGTCCAACAGGCTGAGCAGACTGTCATACAAATTGCACAAACTTGATATCTTGCAGTGGATACTGGGCTATCTGCTTCTTAAATGTGTAATTTACAACACCTTGATCATAATTCAGCGTTCTTGTTGGCTTTGTTTGACTGGTAAAGCAAAATTTCGAAGTGAAATCTTGCCCACTGGTCTTTTTCTTTCCTCAACAGGCTCTGAAAGGTTCTTCATCCGAAACATCCACTGTCTCACTGTCAGACCTGCTGAGTATTTCTAACGTGCTTCAGCCAGGTGACCTTGAGCTTTAGCTTTAGCTACAAAGAGGGGCTGAATAAGCTCGGGCTGTTTTCTTTGCAGCAGAGAAGGTTGAAGGGGGACGTAATTGAGATGTATAAGACTTGCTTAAAGATTTGTAGCTTGGGTGTCGATTGCTGTGGTTGTGGGTATATTCGCTGAGCTGGGAAGGTGATTTGCAGACATTTCATCCCCTGGCTTGACGACATCGTCAGTGCTTTGGAGCCCCCTGTGAAGCACCGCCGTACTGTCTCTTCTGGAATTTATTTGGTTCCGTTCCGGCTGTTCGTTGTCGTTGCTGGTATATTGGGTCTAGGTTAATGTGTTTGTTAATGGAGTCTGTGGATGCGTACCAGGCTTCTAGAAATTCTCTGGCTGTCCTCTGCTAAGCTTGCCCTATGCTTGTTGTGTTGTCCAGTCAAACGTTTGGTCCTTGTCATCTGTGTGTATGGTTATTAGGGACAGCTGGTTGTGGAGTTTAGTGGATGGTTGGTGTTCATGGACGCGGATTGCTAGTTGTCTGCCTATTTGTCCCAGGTAGTGTTTCATGCAGTGTTTGCATGAACTTTTCTGAAGAACATTTATCTTGTAAATGAAGGGTGCAGGTCTTTTGTTCTAGTGAGTTCTTATCTAAGTGTGACTGCCCTTTTAGGGGCTGGCATGAATCCGTGTGGTTGGAGAAGTCCGGATGTCAGTTCAGAGACTTATTTTTAATATAAGGTAGCGTGGCTAGTGTGCTGGGCTGTGGCACGTCCTCGTCACATTGTCTCTGTCTGTCTGTTTCGGCATCTGGAGATGAAGTTGCAGAGATATCCATTCTTGGCAAATACTTTGTAGAGGTGTTCTTCTTCTCTTCACAGGTCGGGAGTGCTACAGCATTGTAACCCTTTTGAATAGGACACTAAAACAGCCTCTCTGCTCTGTTTTTGGATGGTTGCTGTTATCGTAGTGTTGGCAGAAAGAACACTGAATGGTGGATGCACCACAAAGGTGTGCAGAAAAGCCACACACAGAGGCAGATCCTGAACTACAGCGGCAACCACCCAAACACACACAGGAGAAGCTGTAGAATTCACACAGGGGGTGTGTGTATGGAATGAGCTGCCGGGGGAAGTGGTGGAGGCTGGTACAATTGCAACATTTAAGAGGCATTTGGATGGGTGTATGAATAGGAAGGGTTTGGAGGGATATGGAACGAGATTGGGTTGGGATATCTGGTCGGCATGGACGGGTTGGACCGAAGGGTCTGTTTCCATGCTGTTCATCTCTATGACTCTCGAAGAGGGCTACAACACACTGCAGCATCCCCAACCTGCAAAGAGAAGGAGTACACCTCTACAGAGTCTTCACCAAGAACGGATATCCCCGCAACTTTATCCGTAGATGCCGAACAGACAAACAACGAGGACATGCCACGACCCAACTCACTAACCTGCTACCTTACATTAAAAAACGCCTCGGAACTGACTTCCCCGACCATTCTGGATCATGACGGCCCATAAACCGACCACCGCGCTCAGACAACAACTCAACAGGACAAAAGACTCTATATCCATCACGTGCAAGATTAACGTAATTTACAAGATTCCATGCAAAGACTGCACAAAACACCACATAGGACAAACAGGCAGACAACGAGCAAGCTGTATCCACGAACACCAATTAGCCACTAAATGCCATCCATACACACAGATGACAAGGATCACAAATTCGATTGGGACAACATAACGATCATAGGACAAGCTAAACAGAGGACAGCCAGAGAATTTCTCAAGACATGGTACTCATCCACGGACTCCATCAACAAGCACGTTGACCTGGACCCAATATACTGGCCATTACAACGAACAGCTGGAACCAGCAACCAGAAGCAGCAGGAACAGAACCGAATAAACTCCGGAAGACACAGTACAGCAGCGCTTCACGGGAGGCTCCAAAGCAACGTCTGAAAATAAATATCCTAGCCCAGTGAACATACCAACAACCATGGCAGAGATGTATAAGATTGAGGGACATGGACAGGATGAATAGAAAGCAGTTAATCCCCTTTGTTGGACAGTCAGTAACAAGATGTATAATTTTAAGGTGAGAGGCAAGAGGTTTAGAGGGGGCTTGAGGCTTTGTTTCACGCATAGGGTGGCAGGGGTTTGGAATGGACTGCTTGGGAGAGGGGTTGAGGTGGCAAACCTCACAATATTTATAAAAGAAACTTGGATGAGCACTTTAAGTGTTCTAACATTCAAAGCCATGGGCCTGGTGCTGGAAGTTAGAACTAGTGTAGCTTTGGCAGACTTGATGGGCTGAAGGACCTCTTTTGTACTGTTATGATTCTATGCAGTTTTTAATCACGCAGTTTATACCTTTCCTACGTGCGTGACTTTGCAGTTTAATGTTAATTCCTTTACTTTTCAAAAATCTATCTTTGCCTTAAAAATGTTTGAGGAAAAGGTGAGGTCTGCAGATGCTGGAGATCAGAGCTGAAAATGTGTTGCTGGTTAAAGCGCAGCAGGTCACGCAGCATACAAGGAACAGGAAATTCGACGTTTCGGGCATAAGCCCTTCATCAGGAATGAGGAAAATGTGTCCAGCAGGCTAAGATAAAAGGTAGGGAGGAGTATCTTGGGGGAGGGGCGATGGAGATGTGATAGGTGGAAGGAGGTCAAGGTGAGGGTGATAGGCCGGAGTGGGGTGGGGGCGGAGAGGTCAGGAAGAAGATTGCAGGTTAGGAGGGTGGTGCTGAGTTCGAGGGAATCGACTGAGACAAGGTGGGGGTAAGGGGAAATGAGGAACTGGAGAAATCTGAGTTCATCCCTTGTGGTTACCGAGGTAGCCTCAACTGCTTCACTGGGCAGCGAATCCCACAGATTCACAAACCTGAGCGTAAAGAATTTCCTCCTCAACTCAGTCCTAAATCTGCTGCCCCTCAGTTTGAGGCCATGCCTCCGAGTGTAGTTTCACCCACCAACCTCCCTGCTCAATCTTATTTATTACCTTCATAATCTAGTGCGTTTCTATAAGATCCCTCCCATCATTCTTCTAAATTCCAAAGAGCATAGACCCAGTCAACTCGATCTCTCCTCAAACGCCAACCCTCTCAACTCTGGAATCAACCTAGTGATATTTTGTTTCTGTAAAATAGAACCTTTAAAAGTCGCCAGTACCAGTCCAGACCTTTGGGCTGAAGTGAGTCCTGCAGGCTTAGTAGATGGTCTTAGAAATTTCACAAACTTGATAATACCTTGCAACAGGTACTCGTCTATCTGCTTCTGAATGCGTAATGTCGAAAACATTGATTGTAATTCACTGTTAACTCATATGTAATATTTCTTGATTTTGTGGTAAACCAGAACTACAAAGTGAAATTTTGCCTATTGGTTTTCTCGTTCCTCAACAGCTCTGAACAGAAACCCTTTGCCTGAAACAGCCACTCTCTCTCGGACGCTCCACAAATGCTGTCAGACCTGCAGAGCATTTCCAATGTTCTTCAGCCAGGTAAGCTGATTCTAAATCCTGGTTACTTTGCACACTGTAATCCTCCTCCTACTGCTTCTTAGCTTAATCCCATTCTAGATCAGAACAGCACAGCTGTATTCTAGACAAGGGCCGAACGATATTGACATTCAGCCTCTGCAGATGAAGACACCTGAAAGAAAGCTTCTTTTTGCAAAAACAAAAGCATGGTGTATGCCAACCAGATTAAGTTTGCACTGACCTGCAAATACCTTGGATTGGCGAGGATGGTTCCACAACCTTCCATCTCACAGCGCACGTACTGAATAGGAGGCTTCTTCCTGAGGCAGAGGAAAGAGCAGTTTGACAGGACATTCAGTTACACCCTTTGCAGGAAAACCTAGACTTCTCTTCCTCTTGCATTCTGCCCAACCTTCCCAGCCACTGTAATGAGATCAAGCATGTCTGTGGGACATTTCCATAAGTCTTGCTGCTCCCCCCCCATGGTAAAAACGCACCTAACCCAGTGATACACCAGTCACTGCCCCCACCCCACCCCTCGCAACAGACTTACCGCTTCTTGGGTGGACGAGGTCCTCTATCTTCTTTGGATCTTCGTGGCCTCCTGACAAGGAAGAAAGTAAGGTGTTAGCCTTGCAAATTAAGTAACATCACTGCAATCTGACAGTGCAGGAGCTCATTCAATCCACTGGTGGTGCTGACCAACTTCGGCTCACTTACAACCTTACAAATCAGCCTGTTATGGACCAGACCAGTCCCCCTCGAAACATTTCAAGAAAGTAGCCTGGACCCTAACTTGGCTTGCTGCTTTAAGGAGGTGTGGGGCAGATTAACCAGGAGTGATGCAGCTAGCCTAATCACTTGGGTTTAAACAAAACAGAACTCATTTACAAGATGAAACACGAACAAAAGAGAACAGAATACAGAATAACTTAACCTGCCTGGAAACCCAACAGATCCTCCCATCTGATGCTGTTCCAAATACTTGCAACAATCCCCCATAAATGCCCCTTGACAAAAAAGTACAATCAAATACAGGGTCTTACAGGGAAGGGGGAGGGAAGGGGAGAGGGAGAGATGGCAGAGAGATTCAGCATGGAACACTTTCTGTCCATGGAGCTCTTCCTTTGACCAGCAGCCTCAAACAAACTGACTGCTTGCTCTAAACAGGCAGACTGCTAAAACCCAAACCAGAGACAAGCTGAGCTGGGAGAACTAGCCACTCCCCTTTCATTGTCCAAGTGTGTTTGTTTACAAAACTTAAAAGCTTCTTCAAGTCAATCAACCCCAGACATTTCAGAACCTGTGTCATCAAGTATTTTTGGAAAAAAACACTGACAACACAACCTCGTTAAGGAGCATGGTCTCAAATCCAAATGGTTCCCGCCACATTCTAGGCCTTAATGTATCGTGCAGCTAATGTTCTTCTCTCTCTGCCTACTTTACCACTTACTTAAAACTGCTCAGCCTCTTGCCAGACTAAATCATTTCTTATTTCCTACAAAACTCTTCACAACTTTGTTCACTTCCAGTAAGACCCCACTAGCCACCTTTGCTCAAAAGAGAACAAACTCATTATTGCCCACCAATCCACCATCAACGTCCCCCAATTCCTATTCAGTGTTGCGAAATTTGAAGGCACAGGTATTGCCACACTATTGTACAAGGGTATAGAGAACAAGAGAAAACATTTGGCTGCTTAAGATCTAAGCATTGAAGTCCCAGGAGAACACTGGGGATAGGCAGGAAACATAGGAGGAATACCATATCATAGAATGCCCAGTGTGAAAGGAGGCCACCTCTGAACAGCATCCCATTCAGACCCACACCCCTACCCTATCCCTGCAATTTCACATTCCTTATGGCTAAACCACCTAGCCTGCACATCCCTGGATGCTACGGGTAATTTAGCATGGCCAACCCATCTAACCTGCACATCTCAGGACTGTGAAAGGAAACTAGAGCACCCAGAGGAAATCCACAAGGGAGAGTGTGGAAACTTCACACAGACAGTGGCCCGAGGCTGGAATCAAACCCAGGTCCCTGGCGCTGAGAGGCAGCAGGGACAACCACTGAGTCACCACGTCACCAGTAAGTGATAAGAACGTAGACAGGAAAGAACAGCTAATTATAGGCTAACAATTAGATAAAACATTGCGCAGGGAGCAAGGTGAGAGAATGGATAGGAGAGGTCCAGGAAAAGATAAATAGTTTTGAGCTCACTTCAAGAACAGATATGATACAGCAGCGTTTGCAGTCTAATACAAAGTATGACACAATACCCGTTCGAGGGGTAATTAAGCAGGCAAATATGGGACAAGGAATAAGGTACTGCTCAGCGGTTTTCTCCCATCTTGGCAGGCTGTGTCAAGTGGTGTCCTCGAGCAGCTTTGTAAACCGAGAAGTTACAATAGAGCCACAAAATTCATACTTCTACTGGAGTTGAGTATAGTGCACAATCCTGGGGACCACTTTCAGCAAGTGTGGCGAGGACTTGTCAGCTCTGGTATATGAAGAAGCCTTCCAGCAGAGAAGGTTAAAAAACTTGGGCTTTCCAAAATGAGGGGTATTGGCACGAGAGGCAGTCACCAGACCATTTTAACCTCCCGAGCTCTTTCCTCAATCATTCACAGGATGGGGGCATCACTGGCCAGGCGAATGCTTACTGCCCAGAGGACAGATAAGATGGCACTGCTGTAGGTCTGGAACCACTTGCGGCCAGACCAGGCAAGGATGACAGATTTCAAAAAAGGATTTCACCCTTGAGGACATTAGTGGAGCAGTTGCCTATTTTTGCACCAATTAACAGTGGTCAACATTAGATTCTTCATCCCACATTTTTACTGAATTCAAATTCCACTGTCTGTCATAGTGAGATTCAAACCTAAGTCCCCACGGTCTCTAGATTAATAGTCCAATGATAGTGACATCATATCAACTCCACAAATGGCTCTGGAAACTCCGTCGAACTCAAGCCCAACTATCTTCGACGTAAACTTTGTTTTGCAGCCTCAACAGGGCCTTGACGAACATTAACCAAGGTGCACACGTGTGAGTCGGTGTAGTGCAACAAACAGGGAGGCCATTAATGGCAGAGAAAAACAGGGGGGTAAACATCCACTTTCACAACTTGCACACGACGCACACAGTATAACACAATACCCATTCGAGAGCTGAAGGGTTTGCAAAGATTTTGCATATTTTTCTGCCTGCTTTTCCAATCAACATTGCAGTACGTGCACAGCCGCGCACATTTCTAAATGAAAACGTCAGACCACAACTCGTCCCTTTGCCAACTTGTCAATGCACATCCCATGACTGTCAGTTTTTGCCTTCTATGCATCAGTCATTTCAGTGTTCTCGACAGCTGCATACTCAGTTGACAGGTGAATGGAATGGAAGGTTACATGAGAGAGGAGGGGGACACCACTCGAATCGAGTGCAGGAGGTGGGATCACTTGGGGGCAATACAAGGCAACACTGCTACTCAATGAGGGCAGTGGTGGCTAACCTTTGACTCTTAGGAGGCTCCACCTGCTCCACCGTCTCCACTTTCTCCTTCTCTTTCCGTGGTTTCCGCCTCGGCTTCCCACGCTCCCTGTGAATTGGAACAAATCAGAAGCTGAGTGCTCTGAAAGAGAGTTAGGCTCGTCGATTCACAATCTGCAAACACTGCCAACAACGAGATAAAAACACTGCGCAGGGGGCAAGGTGAAGGGACATATAGGAGAGGCGGAAGATGTGAGCGGGACAAAGTAGGAAAATGTGACAGGATGTGCTTTGAAGGAGGATTTGTGCTGTCCTGTTTCTCTTGAAGAAGAGCTGAGTGAACTTGCTGCTGGGGTGTCTGCTCCATGGAAAGCAGGGGAAATAACTTTAGGCCTTTTCTTTACATTAGTCAAAAGCAGCATGAGGGGGTGGAGTCAGGTTCACAGAGATTCAGGGTTTTAGCTTTTGCTTTCAGCTATTGAGTTTCGGGTTTTGGAGTTGAAGCTGTAAAATGCTTGGGGTTTCTCTCTGCTGTTAGATTCATTCTTGCGGTCTTTCCTCTGGCCCGGGTTGCAAAAGAAAACAAGTGAGGAAAATCTGTTTTGCTGAATTTGCCTTGGCCAAGGGTGTGTTCATGGGATGCAGCTATGTCGGACAGTTGATGAGCAGTAGTTAAATAATATTATTTTGTGAAGTCTTTTAATAGAGTTCTTGTGTCTTTTGTTTGTATTTTAGCCATAGTGTAATGTTTCGCGTAAAGCCTAGTAGGTTTGACCAATCGTATCACATCTGGAAGGCAGCATCTTGGACTTGCCTTCAGGTAAGGTAAAAGTTAGGGTTTAGGCTGTTCCCTTGGTATGTTTTGAGAGGATTTGATCTGGTTCAGAACAAAAAACATGAAGCGGAGAGACAGAAGGGTTGCTGGTAAGGGAAGCTGTTTACAGAAGGCAGAACAGCTGCTGACCTGGGCAGCATATTGAAGGCAAGGTTGGCAGAAAGATGGGCAGTAGAGAGGATGACAGCAGAGATGGGGGCAGCACAGAGATCACAGTGCCAGGACCGCAGCCGAGCCTGGGGCAAGCGACGGTCTAAGACAGGTGCGATGGAGCACAAACTCGGGCAAGGGGAGAAAAGGTGGCGAGAAACAAACCAGTCAAGCCCCTCAGCTGTGGTTACGTAAAGTGTGTTGGGATTCAAGGCCAAAAGACAGAAGGAACAGGATGGGTGGAGCAGGTCAGGGAATGGGCAGTCCAAAGGGATTTGCTTAGCCCTCCAAGCTAGTTACCTGTGTGGTGACGGCTCATACATTTCATCTTTGGGATCATCGTGGAATGGGATGTCATCGTCAGTCTCCACCAACTCTGGTTCCTCTTCCTCACTAATAAAGCAAGAGGAGCGACCAGTCAGAGGTGGGAACAACACTCACGGCGCTCTCTAACTCAGTAATGACATCTTCCAATCTCCATCGACACTCACTAGAAGTGAAGGTCATCACCCAGCAGCGTCACCTCCCCCCCCTCCTCACGTCAAACCCTTGCATCATCCTTATATCCCGGGTCTGACTCCTGCTTCACCCTCATGGTCTGGGTTTGAGCTCGCAGTCCCCAATCCGACGGGTCTCCAGTCAAAGTCAAAGCCCTGTGTCACCCCATGCCCATGATTTAATGCTCAAATCAGCATTCTGTCCGCAATTCATGCCGTCCCAGTAATCATCTCCGCATGTGGCCACATCCCTGGAGTAAGCCGTCCACTCTCCCCCCAACATACCGTGAAATGATACCCCACTTCATCACCGCAATATCTGGAACCAAACCTCTCAGAACGGTCAGACAAGAGAATCACCCCAACGCCACGCAACCTTTGTTATACACCACACCTCCCGAGCCCCCAGTTTCTACACCTCAAAATTCCCCTACGCACAACACTATTGAACAATGGACCAAATTTCCAAATCAGGTTCTATCACATTGCTATATTTAAGGACAACTGGTTGGAAAGTGCTAAATGGTCAGGGAGAGGAATGACTGAGGAGGCAGGGCAGGGGCTGTCTCCTACCTGTTTTCCAATTCTGGCTCTCTGACGGAATTAGGGAGACCAGCAGCAGCAGCTAATCCTGGGAAGAGGAAAGAGGAGAAAAGTCAACTGGGGAGAAAGGGAAAGAGGAAGACGCCAGGTAACACTGGGGTTACTTGCATTGTTCTTGTGCCAAGGGAACATTATGTCTTATCTTGGGCACTCATATCTGGACTTCAAGTCTGATGAAAAGCAGCAGTTTTATCAGTACTCCCACTGAAAAACTGCATTGCTAGCTCCTCTCAATCCCACTGACTCAAACTCATCTGAAATAGCTCTCTCTGAAGGGGAGCCTGATACATGCAAGGTGATTCAGCCATCGGGCGTTAATGTTTTGCACGGCAATGCAATTCCATTCTTCACTAATAGGTGAATATGAGAGGATTAATTTTCACATTGGAAGCTGCAAAGCAGCACTGCTTCGATAAAACTTATGGCTCTGTTTGGCACTAGTGCTTGTGCAGCTTCAAGTTGACCATTCTTGGTTCCTCGTTTGTCAACTAAAAGAACCAAATGCTAAACATCAGAGACAGATTCCAACATTACAAGTGACCCAAAAATATGACCGCTTGAAGAGAAAAATGCACTTTATAAAATTACGGTTTCACGGGATTAGGACAGCACTGGCTGGCCAGTATTCAATGACCACCAATAATTGTGTCCCACGTAGTGTGTTAAACATGGGTTTGAGGACACTGTCAGTGCTGTCAGGAGGGGACTTCCTGACTCTTGACCCAGTGACCATTTGACTGTAGAGGCTGCAGGTTTGGAAGATATAGTCGAAGGAGCTTCAGAGGGGGAATTGCTGCAGCGCAAACTGTCAATGGCACACACTGCAGCCACTACACAGTCCAAAGATGTGTAGGTTTGGTGAATTGGTCATGTTAAATTGCATTAGTCAGAGGGAAATGGGTCTGGGTGGGTTACTCTTCGGAGGGTCGGTGTGGACTGGTTGGTCCGAAGGGCCTGTTTCCACACTATAGGGAATCTAGTGACAGTGGGGGGAGACAGGATGCAGTGCTTAAAATTGGCGTTCAGCAAGCGGGCTACTTTAACCTGCACGAGGCCAAGCCTCTTGTGGATTTTGGAACCACACTCAACTCGACAAGCGAAGGGGTTTTGGCATGCACACATGGCGGGTATGTGGTGCATGTGTGTGCACACGCATGGAGGGGTGGTGTGTGTATGGACGGCTACGTAGGGGTCTGAGAGTGTACATTTTTACGCAACAGCACTCAGGGATCAGTGATTTGGTTCCAAGGCGGGATGGAACATTGCAAATGTTGATGTTCCAATGGTTCTGCTGGCTTGCTATGATGGGCAGTCAACATCACAGGTCTGGGAGGTGGTGTTGAAGGAGCCTCAGCGAGTTCCACTCATGCAGGTCTAGTTGAGCCTTTGGGTGGAAGGCTATGGGCAGAGGTTTTGGAGCAGGCAGGACATTGAGGCAGATGATACAGGCAACACATTGACACGGTGGCTCAGCGGTTAGCACTGCTGCCTCACAGTGCCAGGAACCTGGGTTTGATTCCATCCTCGGGCGACTGTCTGTATGGAGTTTGCACATTCTCCATGTCTGCATGGGTTTCCACCCGGTGCTCCAGTTTCCTCCCACAATCCAAAGATGTGCAGGTTTAGTGAACTGATCATGTTAAATTACATTAGTCAGAGGGAAATGGGTCTGGGTGGGTTACTCTTCGGAGGGTTGGTGTGGACTGGTTGGGCCAAAGGGCCTGCTTCCACACTGGAGGGAATCTAGTCTAATCTAATTTTGTAAACTTTATTCACAGGATGTAGGTGTCACAGGTTGGCTGGCATTGAATGTCTATCCCCACTTACCCAGAGGGTAACTGCTCTCGTTCTGGAGTCTCTCTCTCTCTCTTGCACACACACGCAGACTGACAGACACACACACACACCCGTTACATCAGGGAACGGTGACAGTTTCCTTCCCTAAACGGCATTAGTGATCCAGATTTTTCTTTTTCCCTACCAATCAATAATGGTTTAATGGCCGTCATTTGACTGTTGATTCCTGATTCTTTTACCAAAATCAAATACCATCATCTGCCACCCATTAACTGGGTCTCTGGATTAACTGGACTGGAATACTATCACTACACCATTGCCTTCCCTCTGTCAGCTTTCACCATTTCACATGTTTGTGCTCTGAAGCCATCCAGCATCCACCACCAACACCCCAACATGTAATTGAGAAAAAGGAGGCTACCAGTTTGTCTTCGAACGTGGCTCACTGATCCAACAGACAATGGTAATTACACTTCACAACTCAGGAGGGACTCACCTGGACACCCCGTGCTGGCCTCTTACCCGCCCTCGATCTATTTATAGCCAACTGCCGCCGCGACATTAACCGACTCGACCTGTCCACCCCTCTCACCCACTCCAACCTCTCACCCTCAGAACGTGCAGCCCTCCACTCCAACCCCAACCTCACCATCAAACCGGCAGGCAAGGGAGGCGCGGTAGTAGTTTGGCGCACCGACCTTTATACCGCTGAGGCCAAACGCCAGCTCGCAGACGCCTCCTCCTATTGCCCCCTTGACCATGACCCCACCTCCCACCACCAAACCATCATCTCCCAGACCATCCATAACCTCACCACCTCAGGGGATCTCCCATCCATCGCCTCCAACCTCATAGTCCCACAACCCCGCACCGCCCGTTTCTACCTCCTGCCCAAAATCCACAAACCTGACTGCCCCGGCCCACCCATTGTCTCAGCCTGCTCCTGCCCCACCGAACTCATCTCCGCGTACCTCGACACGGTTCTGTCCCCTTTAGTCCAAGAACTCCCTACCTACGTTTGGGACACCACCCACGCCCTCCACCTCCTCCTTGATTTTCGCTTCCCGGTCCCCAACGCCTTATCTTCACGATGGACATCCAGTCCCTGTACACCTCCATCCCCCATCACGAAAGACTCAAAGCCCTCCGCTTCTTCCTATCCCGCCGCACCAACCAGTACCCTTCCACTGACACCCTCCTTCGACTGACTGAACTGGTCCTCACCCTGAATAACTTCTCTTTCCAATCCTCCCACTTCCTCCAAACTCAAGGAGTTGCCATGGGCACCCGCATGGGCCCCAGCTATGCCTGTCTCTTTGTAGGATATGTGGAACAGTCCATCTTCCGCAACTACACTGGCACCAGCCCCCACCTTTTCCTCCGCTACATCGATGACTGTATCGGCGCTGCCTCGTGCTCCCACGAGGAGGTTGAACAGTTCATCAACTTTACCAACACCTTCCATCCCGAACTCAAATTCACCTGGACTGTCTCAGACTCCTCCCTCCCCTTCCTAGACCTTTCCATTTCTATCTCGGGCGACCGACTCAACACAGACATCTACTATAAACCGACTGACTCCCACAGCTACCTGGACTACACCTCCTCCCATCCTGCCCCCTGTAAAAACTCCATCCCATATTCCCAATTCCTATGTCTCCGCTGCATCTGCTCCCAGGAGGACCAGTTCCAATACCGTATAGCCCAGATGGCCTCCTCCTTCAAGGACCGCAGATTCCCCCCAGACGTGATCGACGATGCCCTCCACTGCATCTCCTCCACTTCCCGCTCCTCCGCCCTTGAGCCCCGCCCCTCCAACCGCCACCAAGACAGAACCCCACTGGTTCTCACCTACCACCCCACCAACCTCCGTATATAGCGCATCATCCGCCGTCATTTCCGCCAACTCCAAACGGACCCCACCACCAGGGATATATTTCCCTCCCCTCCCCTATCAGCGTTCCGCAAAGACCACTCCCTTCGTGACTCCCTCGTCAGGTCCACACCCCCCACCAACCCAACCTCCACTCCCAGCACCTTCGCCTGCAACCGCAGGAAATGCAAAACTTGCGCCCACACCTCCTCCCTTACTTCTCTCCAAGGCCCCAAAGGATCCTTCCATATCCGCCACAAATTCATCTGCACCTCCACACACATCATCTATTGCATCCGCTGCACCCGATGTGGCCTCCTCTATATTGGGGAGACGGGCCACCTACTTGCAGAAAGCTTCAGGGAACACCTCTGGGACGCCCGGACCAACCAACCCAACCACCCCGTGGCTCAACACTTTAACTCTCCCTCCCACTCCACCGAAGACATGCAGGTCCTTGGACTCCTCCATCGCCAGAACATAACAACACAACGGTTGGAGGAAGAGCGCCTCATCTTCCGCCTGGGAACCCTCCAACCACAAGGGATGAACTCAGATTTCTCCAGTTTCCTCATTTCCCCTCCCCCCCACCTTGTCTCAGTCGATTCCCTTGAACTCAGCACCGCCTTCCTAACCCGCAATCCTCTTCCTGACCTCTCCGCCCCCACCCCACTCCGGCCTATCACCCTCACCTTGACCTCCTTCCATCTATCACATCTCCATCGCCCCTCCCCCAAGTCCCTCCTCCCTACCTTTTATCTTAGCCTACCTGGCACCCTCTCCTCATTCCTGATGAAGGGCTCCAGCCCGAAACGTCGAATTTCCTGTTCCTTGGATGCTGCCTGACCTGCTGGGCTTTAACCAGCAACACATTTTCAGCTCTGATCTCCAGCATCTGCAGTCCTCACTTTTTACACAACTCAGGGGGGCCCCATTTACAAAGGTTAAAAGTCTCCAAGACATGGCTGGTTTGATCAACTAGCCCAAACCCCCAACCCTGGGGGAATATTCAGTCTGCTGGCAAGTGGTTTCCTTCAACTTTGTGATCTACCTGCTACGAATTGCAGATGTGGGGTCATGAAGCCTTTTACCCATTCTTGGCTTTGTACAGATTTATTATCCTCAGTCTCAGGGCTGTATGGACCACAATTATTATTTTGGACTGTGGACCAAAATGGGAAAAGGATTGTCTTAAACCGAGGGCTGTGGAAGCTGAAATTTGAAAAAAAACATCAAGCTACTGGAATTCACTCAGAACTGTATTTTCACAGTTGATTTGCTCAAGCAGTAGGGGTGGACAACATCTGAGAACCAATGGATAAACCATGGATGAGTGCAAAACAAACATTGTCCAGCGACAGACTGTTGACTGGTTTGTATAATTGTGGAGGTGAGGGATGTCACAGCCTGACAACACAAACCGAAATCTCCAGACAGTAACAGGGAAAGTCTCTCCCTCTCTCTGTCTGTGCAGCAAAGTGACAAAAACCTTGAAGACACGGAGGGAGGCAAGAAGCAGATAACTATACACCAATTAGCCCAACACCTATTGTTGGAAAAGGTTACTTAATCGATTAAGTAAAGAACAACATTTGGAAAATCATAACACAATCAAGTGTGTTCAGTTGTGAAAAGAAAATCAGTAAATCTAACTTAGTAGACATGTTGGAGGAGATCTCAAACAGAGTGAATAGAGAGAATATAGTGGGCACAGCGCCACAGACCCGGGTTCAATTCCCGACTCAGGCGACTGACTGTGTGGAGTTTGCATGTTCTCCCTGTGTCTGCGTGGGTTTCCTCCCACAGTCCAAAGATGTGCGGGCCAGGTGAATTGGCCATGCTAAATTGCCCGTCGTGTTAGGTAAGGGGTATATGTAGGGCTATGGGTGCGTTGCGCTTCGGCGGGTCGGTGTGGACTTGTTGGGCCGAAGGGCCTGTTTCCACACTGTAAGTAATCTAATCTAATCTAAGTAATCTAATCTAATCTAAACCCGTAGATGTGCTGTACCTGGACTTGCAGAAGGTATTTAACAAGGTATTTCACATAAGGTTAAGTCATAAGATAAGAACCCACTGTTAGAGGTAATATTATGGTGTGGATAGAGAAATTGGCTCATGGGCAGGAAACAACATGTGGTGGCAAGGGCTCTTTATCAGGTCAGCGATCTGTAATCAGTGGGTTACCACAGGGATCAGTGCTGGGACTAAGTGTTTATGGTATATATTAATGACTTGGAGGGAGGAAACAAATGTACTCCGCCCACATTGGCAAACAACACAAAATAAGGTGGCGAGGTACACTACAAGAGAGATGCAAAGAATTTCCAGAGCTATTGACAGGTTGAGTGAGGTACAAGCTCTTGCCAGTTAATTACGCTGGCTTCTCCCCTTGAGCAAAGTTGAAGGATTGATTTTCTTTTAAAAAATGGGATGCGGCTCTGTCCCTTCCTCTCGGCCAGAAAGTCAGAATTCAACTTCCGCCCTCACCAGTATTGTGTGTCAGAATATGTCTAAACAGGGCCAGTTGAAAATTCTTGTAAATACAGAGACTTCGCAGTGATTGTTAAGTGTGAAGCTGGGAGTTAGATGAGGAGCGGAACTGCAAGTTAATCAAAAATAAACACAATTAATAGAATAAAGTTGGCACTTGAGGTGAAGTGTCATGAGCACAGCACTTGGGAGATCCGGGATATCAAAGCAATCCACAGTGACCACATCAGTACTGTTTCCACAAGAAATGACTCAAGAAGCTTCAATTCAAAGATGTTAAGCTGGAGGCAGAGCTGCACACAGTACGTCACATCAGGAAGGGGACAAGTCACCTGGTCACTGCATTCTAGAAGGACGTTAAAACCCTTTTCGGTTAGCATCGTCTCATCTGGTCCCTGATCAAGGTCATGAGGGTGTGACAGGTAGAGGGACCATCAGATTCGGGCTCAGCCCTAGCAGCTGTTCAGCAGTTTGCCCAATGAGCGAGGGGATTGGAATGCGGCGCAGCAGACTGACCGTGGCACGGGAAACAATTTAAGTGGGTTTAATGAAGAGGAACGTGGTGGCGGGAGACAGAGATGATCGACACCAATCAAAATGCGCGAATCCTATGCCCGCCTATGCCAGGGTTCATGAATATCTACTCATGGCTGTAGTGGAACTTGTATTGGGAGAACAAGCACCCAATCATAATGATTCATGCAGGTACCAAAGACAAATGAAAACGTTGCAGCTTAGGCAGCAAATTAACACTATTGACAAGCAAAATGAAAAGTAATCATCTCCCTGAGGTAGATGGTGATACAGTAATGCAGTGTGACTGAACCAGTATGTCTAAGTCACAAACTAATGCTCCAGGGCCAATCCATGATACCCATGAATAGAATTACAATTTTTCAGATTCATTTTCATGTGATGAGTGATTTGCTGGCCAAGATTTATTGCCCATTCCTAATTGCCCCAGAGCGCAGTTAAGAGATGCCACTGGGACTCCAAGGTGGGATTGGACTCTGACTTCTCACACGTGCTGTTGGCCCACCATCTTCCTCAGCCCATTGCTGTGGGTCTGGAGCCAGACCAGGCAAGGGTGGCAGTTCCCTAAAGGGCATGATTGAGCCAGATGGTCTTTCTAACGATTGACAGTGGATTCGTAGTCATCATTAGAATTTTAACACCCGATTGTTTTAAAAGTTGAATTAAAATTCCACCATTGGCCATGGCACGATTTGAACGTTGATTCCCAGAAAGTTATCTCGGTCTCTGGATCAACAATCCAGTGATAACACCACTAAGCCATGGCCCCCTCGTTAACTGATAAATCTGGAAATAGAAAGGTGGAACCAGTAATGGTAATGATAAAACCATCAGTGTACAAACTCATGAGTCACTAATGATCTCTGAAGAATCTGCTATCCATACCTGTCTAGCCACGCGACTCCAGAATCACAGCAATTCTAAACTGCTGAAATTCATAGATTTCTCTGTATCCAAAACAACTGCTTGGACAGCGCAAGAAAATGGTGAATATTGCACAGCAGAGTGGGCCCAAAAGGCTGAACTCTTGTTCCCTATTTCCAATGAAGCAAGTATCTGCTATTCTGCACGTCTCCATGTGAGGGCCCCCACGCTCCGGTCTATTACATACATAAGAGTCGTACAGCATAGTCCAACTGATCCATGCCTTCCAGGTTTTCCAAACTACACCAGTCCCATTTGCCTGTGTAGGCCCATAACCCTTGAAACCATTCCTATTCACACATGAGCCCTTCCTGAAGAAGGGCTCATGCCCGAAACGTCGATTCTCCTGCTCTTTGGATGCTGCCTGACCTGCTGCGCTTTTCCAGCAACACATTTTCAGCCCTATTCACACATCTGCCCGATGTCTTTCAAATGTTGTAATTGTACCACTTCCTTTAGTGGTTCAAGCGATATACACACTAACATCTGTGAAAACATTGCCCTTTCAGGTATCTTTTAAATCGTTCCCCTCTCACCTTAAAATCTACACCCTCTAGTTTTGAACTCCCCTACCCTCGGAAAGGCAGCTTGGCTATTCATCCTTTCCAGGGGCCTCATGATTTCATAAACCTCTACAAGGTCATCCCTCAACCTCCTATGCTCTGGTGAAAGGAGTCTCAATCTCGCCATTTAACGGAAACCCAACAGTCCCGGTAACACCCTTGCCATTTGTTTCTGCACAACCTCTCCAACTTAATAATATCCTTCCAATAGCAGGGTGACCAGAACTGGACACAGGATTCCAAAGGTGGTCTCACCAACATCCCACACAGCGTATCACAGACACACCAACTCCTGAACTCCGTGCTCTGACTGATGAAGGCAAACATGCCAAACGCTGTCTTTCCCAGCTGTACTCACCCGCCAGTGAAATACTCTCATCCTTCTGGTCAGGGTCTGGCACCGACTCGCAAATGAGCTGCATTGTCTCGGTCTCTGCGGCCGGCTGTGTATCAGCAGGATGTTCTCCGGACAGCTCCGGGCTGTTGACCACGTGCGTGTGAATTTCTGGGACAGCGTACGCAGACGGTGACGCCTTCTCCCAGTACTGAGACTCCCACTGGGGCTCCAAGGTGGGATCGGACTCTGGCTCCTCACACGAGCTCTTGGCCCGCCATCGCCCTCGACCCAATTTCGTCTTCATCAAAACCACAGGGGCCGTCTTCAGCACTGGAAGCTCTGGCACAGGTTCTACTGCAATGAGTGAGAGAACGATACGGGTGGTCAGAGAATAGGTGACAGCAGAGGGTGAGAAGGGAAAAAAAAACATTAACAGGGCGTTGGAGGGAGAACATGGGGGAACTGAGAGGAAGAGACAGCAGGGAAAGTGGAAGAAAGTGTGAGGGAAAGAACTTGAGAAGAGAAAGATGGAAAATGACAAACCAGAAGAGGGGGTGATCAAAAACATCAAAGTGAGAAAGAGGGAGGGCACAAGGGGCGTGGACTGGGAGGGTGGCGCAGCAGGGCGGGGGGGGTGCAGGAGGGGGCATGCGGGAAGGAGTGAGACAGAAGAAGAGGGCGTGCGGGAGGGAGGGAAATGGGGAAAGAGAGGGGCGAGCCAGAAAGGGGGCGTGCACGGGTGGGGGGGGGGGGGGGGGGAGAGAGGAGGGGAGTGTGGGCAAAGAAGGCACGCTCGAGGGGGTAAGCCAAAGGGGGGGGTGGATGCGTCAGAGACAGGGGGCAGGGGGGCGTGTGTGAGAGGGCGAGCAGGAGAGGGGAGGCATGCGCGGCAGGGTGCACCAGAGAGGTGGGCGGGGGCGCACCAGAGAGGTGGGGGCTCGGGGCGAGCCGGAGAGGGGGTGCATGGTGGGCGAGGAGGGGTGAGCCAAAGTGCGGGCATGCGAGGGAATGGCGAGCCAGAGAGGGGTCACGCCAGAGAGAGGGCGTGGGTTTGGAGGAGGGGGGGGGGGGAGGGGCAAGCCACAGAGGGGGCACGCGAGGAGGAGTGAGCCAGAGTGGGATCATGCCAGAGGGAGGGAGCGAGCCAGACAGAGGGCACGTGGGGGGGGCCTGAGAGGGAGTACGCGAGGGTGCTTGCCAGCTAGGGCACACGCGAGGGGGCAAGGCGAGCCAGAGAGAGGGGGCACGCAAGGGAATGCGGATGCGAGGCGCGGGGTGGCTCAGAGAGAGAAAGGGTGGGAGCGAGAGAAAGTGGGAGGGCACGCGAGAGCTGGACTTTGGCAAACCAAGACTGTGAAGACAGTGGAGAGAGAAAGAGCAGTCTATAGGGGACATGGAATGATGAGCAGCAGGAGGAAGACAGTGGAATCTGCTTCACTGAGACCACGATGAGGAGTGAGAACGTGATAGCGGAGTGGGGGAAGGGGAAAGAGAGCAGACAGAGAACGACAGATGAAAAAATAACTTGACTGGGCCTTGCAAAGTCTTTCACAACTAATGAAGATCTGTAATGTCGGAAACATGCTCAACAAGTTTCCACAAATAACAACGTGTTAATGGTCTGATACTCTTTTTTCGAATCATAATCCAGGGAGATATATTGCCTCAGATATTGAGGATAATGCTGCTTTTCTTTGAATTAGTGCCAAGTTATCTTATATCCAGCCCAACTGGCAGACCAGGCCTCAGCTTACTGACTCAAATGCAATACATTTCTTAAGTGTCAAAATTCATTTCTATGCTCAAGGTCTGGAGTTGGGATTTGACCACGAAACCACATAGTCAGGAGGGGAGTGTGCTGACAACTGAGTCATGGCTGATCCGTCCAGAGAGAAGGTAGACTGATGGGTAAATTATGCAGGAATGTGGGGAGCGCAGGAGAGCACAACAGGCAGAAACGGAAGGTATCGCAAGGGGAGGAAAGATTGCGAGCCAGGGAGTGGGAGAGGGAAATAGAATGGAGTATTTGACATTGTGAATGAGCAAGAGCATGCCAGAGAGTCCGCGGGGAACCACAGAGAACCAAAGTGCAGACAAAGTCAAGGCAAAGGTGAGATAGGGCAAAATAAATGGTTAATTCTTCAGGGTTGGATCGCTTTGCAGCGAGACTTGGCTGAGTGGCTGCTTACTGAGCTAAATATTACACCAGCTGTGAAGAGCAGGCACTTGCACTGAACTGCTGACAATGCTGCAATATCTGCCCCAGTACTGCTGTTACCAGCTTCTAAGGTGGACATGGTAGCAGTCCTGTGTGCCCTGCATGCAGAACTGCTGTTCACCAGTTCATCATGCGTCACAGAAGGTAAACCAACAGAAATTGTACCACCCTCTGACCATATTACCAAGTGCTGGCAGACATTTCAACTGGCAGACCGAGTTTCTTTTAAGAGAAAGATTTCCATTGTCTCTCGTGTTTTGTTACTGGACCTCTGCACCAGTTCAGGTGGTGATACAGATGCACAATCCTTTATCCGAAACTCCAAAATCTTTTTCGTGGAGTGTGGAGTGTCATTTTGGTGTGTGAACAGGTGACCCAACTCCACACCCACTCGAAGCACAGTCATCTGTGACATGGCAGTGTGGCCCAACACTGACAGACATCAACTGCGTCTCAGCACTCGTACTATTCACACGTACGTCTGCTGTTAGCTAATAGTTTTTTAATTTCACTGTGAAGACGTCATGTATTCCGAAATTTGAAAAGTTCCGAATTCCGAAAAGGCCCGAAGGACCCTGAAAGTAGGAGCTAGGCAAGATATGAACAAACATTCAGAAAGAGACGATGCAGGCCATTCACCCTCTTGACTGTAACTTCAAATCTGCATTCTCGTCTCTCCCTTACAACCCGCCATCCTGTTGCTAATTGAAGTCTGTCTACTACTGCCTCAAATATATTCAAGAACTTTGCTTTTGCCACCTCTTCAGGAAAGCAGCTCCAAAGACTCAAGACCTGCAAAAACATTGCCCATTTAAACAGAAACAAGGCAATATCTGATTTTTAAATAGTGACTCCTCCCTCCAGACCTTCCCAGAAGAGGAAGCGTGCAGCTACATTGTCAAGAACTCATGATTTTGTAGAATTATAGGATAGAATCCCACAACTGCAGAAGCAGGTCATCTGGCCCATTGAGACCACACTGACCCTCTGAACAGCATCCCACCCAGACCCAGACCCACTCCCCTACCCTTTCCCTCTAATCTCCATTCCCATGGTTAATCCACCTAGCCTATGAACCCCTAGACACGATGGGCAATTTAGCATGGCCAGTTCACTTCACCTGCACATTTTTGGACTGTGGGAGGAATTCGGAGTACATGGAGGAAATCCACATAGACAGGGAGAACATGTAAACTCCACACAGATACTCACCCAAGGCTGCAAGATTTGGATACTTCCATCAAGTCACTTCCAATTTTTCCCTAATAAGACAATTCCAGGTATTGGTTTGGTAAACCTGCTCTGAACTGTACATTCACGTTTACATTATTCCTTAATTAAAGGGACTGAAGCTGAACATAGTCTTCAGGTTGTGGTCTCAGCAGTGCCCTGTTTCACAAGGACTATCATTCCCACTTCTGCATTCAATTCTACTGGTTTTCTTAATTACTTACTGTACTCGCACACTAATCTTTTGTAATTTGTACATGAGAACATCCAGATTCCTTAGCAACTTAGGGCTCTGATCTCTCACCATTGAATATGTTTCTCTTATTCTTTTTGCCAATTAGACTGTCACATTTTCCTACATTACACTCCGTTTGCCACATCTTTGCCCACTCATCTAATACACGTAAAACATTTTAGAGACTTATGCCCTCTCCACAACTTACTTTCCAATCTATGTTTGTCTCATCAGCATCGGGCAATCACACCTTCTGCCCCTCATTCTAAATCATTGATACAAATTGCGAGTGCTGAGATCCAAGAATACATCCCTGTGACACACATTATATCATGCCATTCTGTGCTAGCCAGGCTACATTCCATGATAATATCCTCCCCACGAACACAGTGTTTGTTTTTAAACCACAATAACCACTGAACACAGAACAGTGCAGCTCAGGAACAGACCTTCTGGCCCAACAGGTCTGTGACAACCATGATGGCATTTCAAACTAATCTTAGTTGCCTGGTCCATATCCATCTATTCCCTGCCAGTTCATGCTGACCAGATATCCTTAGATTCCCTACAGTGCGGAAACAGGCCCTTCAGCCCGACCAGTCCACCCAGACCCATTTCCATCGGACTAATGCACCTAACACTACGGGCAATTTACCATGGCCAATTCACCTGCACATCTTTGGACTGTGGGAGCACCTGGAGGAAACACACGCAGACACGGGGAGAATGTGCAAACTCCACACAGACAGTCACCTGAGGCTGGAATTGAACTTGGACCTTGGTGCTGTGAGGCATCAGTACTAACCACTGAGCCACCCCTTAAATTAATCTAGTCTCATTCGTCAGCATTTGACCCATACCCTCTAAACCCTTGGTACTCATATACCCATCCAGATGCCTTTTAAGTGTTGTAATTGTACCAGCCTCCACCACTTCCTCTGGAAGCTCATTCCATACTGTACCAGCCTCTGTGTGAAAAAGTTCCCTCCTATGTCCCTTTTAAAATTTCCCTTCTCACCCTAACCTACGTCCTCCAGATCTTGACTCTCTCACCTCAGGGAAAAGATCCTATTTGCCTTATCCATGCCCCTCATGGCTTTATAAAAGCCCTCCGATGCTCCAGGGAAAATAGCCCCAGTCAATTCAGCCTCTCCCTATTGCTCAAAACCTCCAATCCTGGCAACATCCTTGCAAATCTTTACTGAAGCCTTTCAAATTTCACAACTTTTGGACGTGCTGGCGTTGAACTGGGGTGGACAATGTTTACAAGTCACCCAACACCAGGTTATTGTCCAACAGGTTTATGTGGAAGCACTCTCCTTTGAAGGGGCAGCACCTCGAAAGCTAGTGCTTCCAAATAAACCTGTTGGACTATAACCTGCTGCCGTGTGCTTTTTAACCAAGTTTCACTACATCCTTCCGATAAGAGGGAGACCAGAATTGCGCACAGTATTCCAAGTGGCCTAACTGATGTCCTGTACAGCACAGGAAACCAAATAGCTACTTCAGGAGATCTCTGAGGGGGCAACTGAACGAGCACCATTCACCCAGCTTCCTCCTTTCGAGAGTAAATCCAATTCCCTCTGAATTCCTCAATTCAAACCACTCCTAACAGGCTCAAAACCATTTGCTGCATGACAAAGTTTTCACACGTCCACTGCATCATTTGCCAATGACCTTAAAGTCAGTGCCCCCTGATCTTCCATTCTTCTACAAACAGGAATAGTTTCTCCCTTTCTACTCTGCTAAGACCACTAATGATTTCGAAGGCCTCTGTCAAACCTCTTCTGAACCATTTATTCTTGAAGAAGAACAGTCCTAACTCATCCAATCAATACGTGTGACTGAAGTTCTTCACGTCTGAAATAGTTCTTGTGAATCCCTTTGGCACCCTCCCTAAAGCCCAGCCAAGAATTGGATGCAGTACTGCCAACGAAATGAAACTGTTGTTTTATATTGGTTGAGCATAAATTCTTTGCTTTTGGACTGCAGTCAGTAGCAACTGTCTGAACACTTTCAATGATTCATGCATATATAAGCTGCATCCCATTAGAACCTTGACATTACATCTTGTTTCTTGCAAAATGAATGGCTTTGCAATTCCATGTGTTGAGTTTAAGCTGACATTGTTCTTCTTATGCAATCAAGCTATCTCCATCCTCCCAAATTTAGACCAGAAGACATGAGCAGAAGTAGACCATTCAGCCCACTGAGTCTGCTCTACTGTTCAGTGCGATCATGACTGACCCGATAACCCTCAACTCCACTTTCTTGCCTTATTCCCCTTACCGGGAGTGGTGAAAGTGTGAGTTCGATGACTACTGCTGCTTACTAAAATTCAACAGGTAAGGTTATCAGGACTTAACAATTCTGCTATGTATTTTATTTAAAGGAGGTGGCTAACCTGACTTTGAAACTGAATTAACACCATATTAGGAGATTCCCAAAATTCATGTGACTAATCTTGCCCACTCACAACAGCCAAAACAGCTGCCCGAGTAATGTCTCCCCTCAGCATCATTCACAAAGAAAAATAGTTAAAATTTAATTAATTATTGGACATGGAAATGAGACGACTCAGTTTCTGAAGAGGAGGAAGGCAGGCTGTAAGGACACCCAAATCAAAAACTGTTGGAAAAACTCAGCAGATCTGGAAGCATCTGTGGAGGGAAAGCAGAGTTAACGTTTCGGGTCCAGTGATCACTCTTCAGAAATTCTGGCTAACTGACAGAAGGCAGGTAAAGGGGCCATTTTCCAGGGTGAAGCAAACTGATGATGGATTGGTGTGCTGAACCAGGCTTCATGGAGAACAACCCCGCAGTGCGGTAAAAGCAAAATACAGGGACCCCCTTCCCAGAAGCCGTCCTGCTCAGACCAGATGTGGGAGAAACCTCAAATTATTGCATTGCAAAAGCCATTGCAGCTCGGACTTTTTACAAAATCTTCTGACTGGCAGGAGAAATCTTCAAGTAAGTCAGGCCTGCAACCATAACGTCTGTCTTTAAATGTAGCTCTGATCTGTACTTACTCTGAAGCTTGGTAAGTGTACTTTGAGTTAATAAATTATCACTTTTCCCTTAGCAACTGCATTCGGTAGCTATGCAGGAAACTAACCTTTGATCTTGTGTAAGACAAAAGCTTTGCCGTTGACAATTTTAAAACTGGACTCTTCAAAAGAACTAAAACAGGAGCTAAACAGAGCCAGAGTACCAGCCGCTTGGGGAAAAAAAAACAAGGTGGTGGTGGGAAAGGGATTCCAAACTCTCGAGTAAATTGTGATACGGTCTGCGCTGGGGTGAGTGGGTTTGGGATGGGGGGAGGCGGGAGTGATGGCGATGGGGACAACTGAGCGGGGAAACGTACTTGGATCAAGTCCGTCATCAGGCAGCTCTTCGTCCGAGCACTCGTCCTTGCACGGGATCACCTTCCAGCCAGGCCGGGCTCCCCTGCCGCCCGGCCCCTGCTCCTCCAGCTCGCACTCCACGATCCGCAGGGAGGCGACGGAGTGGGACGGATGGCCCTCGCTGCTCTCTCCTCCTGCCTCCTCCGAGTCCGAGCCACCCGCTGACTCCAGTTCCGGGTTTGGCCCACTGCCTCTCTCCTCCTCCTCCTCCTGGTTGTCGGGTGTGGTGGCGGTCGCGGCCAACGTGGGGGATCCTCCAGCCTCGGCATTTCGCCGCCGGTGCCGTCGCTGCTGCCCTCTCCGTCTCAAGTGGCGTCCCGCCGCTCGCCAGCGGTAGGTATGGCCAGCCTGACAGGCCCAGACGGCCACGGCAGGGGTGGTGCCGCCGGCCGGCAGGTACCTCAGGCCGGGCGGGTGGGGACAGCCCCGGCAGTGGCTGTGCGCCCAGCCCACCAGCTCCCCCAGGGCCTCGCCGCAGGTACGCAGGTCCAGCCGGCACGCAGGGCCCTCGCCGTTTTCTGCGGAGGAGAACAAGAACTCGAGGTCACCGTGCCGGCACTCTTGGAGGGTGGGGTGGTGGGGGCAGAGAACAACCCCACACATACTGTCCCTCTCTCTCTCTCTCTACCCCCTCCCTCCCCACCACCAGCACCACCAGCAGGCAATGAAGTGGGCATCATCCTGCGTTACACCATCAATCCTGGTAAGGCCGCCTCCAGTAGGCACAGGTGTAGCTCAATGTCCAGAGCCTCGACCAACGGGCTCCACGAGAACCCAGGCAAAACCCAACAAAAGGACCTACCAACGTCCCTCCCTTCCCCCCCTCCTGCCATGTAAAGAATACACCCAGTCCTCAAACCCTTCGACGTTCGCTCTTTCTGTTCATACGCAAATCTCAGGGATTCTCTCAGCAAATCTCACTAACTTCATTTGGGACACATCTTAAGATCGCATGCTTTAACCGGACTTACTGCTTGGGCCCTGATCTGGGTGGGTCTGTCAGTTTTCATTTTGTCTGATTATAACGCTCCTGTCAGGCCCCACAACAGGACCGGAGCCCCCTGGGGCAGGGCCTCACAACAGAACAGGAGCCCCCGACATTACAACAGCTCTGAGTTGCCCTTTGCGACATGACGGGAGCCCTTAGTGGGGCTTCACGACATTCCCGGAGCTCTCAGTGGGGATTTATGACAAGACTGGAAATGAGGGGCATTCGATGTTACGGGACCTCTCAGTGGTGCTGCAGCAATTGCCGCTCCAGCAACACACACACACCCCTTCCCTACCCAACAGCTGGATCCTTTGGCAGCCAAACACCCGTTCACCAACCGGAAAATCTGACCCGACCTAAGGGCTCCTGCTGTGCACATTATACACACACTCGCTGTGGACCCCTGTTGTTGCTATCCTTCCCCCAGATAGCCCACACATTCTCCCTCATGCCCCACTTCATTTCTGCTGTGTACCCCACGTCAGGCGAGTTTATTGATCCAGGACTCTTCCCCTGTGACTGTTGCTACAGCTACATACACTTCAGTCCCTGGAAACCATGCTTTACCATGAGAGCTCCAACGCCCTAACAGATTGACCAGGCAGTGATGAGCAGATTTTCCCAGCTCTGGGAGACTTGCTTCAAGTTGGTTACTCGATTTTCCCAGCTCTGCCCAGCTATAGACTACAATTAAGAGGAGAAGGAATGCTGGGCTGACCCAGGGCACACAAGTCCAGTATGTCAGCCCACTGATCATTTCCAGTGGTGGGAAGACTCCGGGATTGCCCTCAAGCTCCAGGATTGATGGTATTGCACTAAGTCACACATGGCGTCTCGCGTTGGTCGCGAGCGGATACCCAGAGACCCACTCCCTCTGTCTCCCCCGGGGAGCTCTGCCAGGTTCATGTCACAGAACTGCCACGCTCCTTGATTCTGGAACCTGGCTCAGGCTTGTGTGCAGAGAATGGACACAGAAGTGACATTTCCATGCTTCCCGGGTGGGAACAGAGATGGAAGATGTGGGGAACTGTCAGAAGGCTGGCAAAAGGAATTACGACACATGATAGAGAATGGGGGGCAGTGCTGTGTTACAAAATACCAAGCACCAATTTAAACAAAAAAAAGGGGCTGGGCACTGGAAGGCCCATTTCCAAACGTCCCAGCGAAACTTTAAGTAAAGCAAGGTGAATAAAATGCTCAGGTATTTACACTGGAAGCAAAATTGAGACTGAACCGGGTTCCATTCTCCAGCACTACCATCCATCACCTCTTAAGGACAACTGAAGCTGTATTGAAGTGTGCGCAGGTTGGCTGCAGACACCAGATTCCTGATCTGGGTCCACGGTGAGGAGCCCTGAGCCTCCCTTCCCCACCCCGCTACCCCCCCCCCCGGCATCCTGAGCTCCAGAGCCCACGCACACTTGAGCCAGATTCAAGCTGTCCTTGAACGAGCACAATGACCAACGACTGCAAAACACAAGACTGAACACAACAACCAACCAGTGCCCGCAGGATGGCACTCGCTAGCAGAGTGGGTGTGCCAGCCGGCGGTGACAATGTCAACAGCGGAATGAAGTGAACGAGCGATGGATGGGGGTTGGAAGACGAGCTCTCGGACCTCAACACCAGAGCCAACCGATAGCAGCCATAAAGGACAAAATATTCCCCACCACTGACATCCTCCTATCCTCCACCCACCCCCCTCCCCCCCCAGCAAAAACACTGGCAGCAAGAGGCTGGGCCACACAGGTTTCATGGCAATTGCCTGACACTACCCTCCCCGCAGAAACTCACTCTCCCACTACGCCTGACTGTCAGTCACCTCCACGTCTGCAACTCTCATCAACCCATCACTATGTTCCCAAAGGTCAAACACATTTAGGCCCTGAGGAATTGGAGTTGAACGAGCAGAAGAAATTGAGAGCTGAGAGGGGAAAATGGTTTAAGAGCAGCACTGGCTTTCAAGTGTATAGGCTGCTCAGTGTCTGGGCTGGTGCCACGAAAGACATGTCAATTAAGCCCCGAATGCTGCCCCTCCATTCTGGCCCTGTGTATTTTTCTCTTGAATAGTCATCCAAGTCCCTCTGGAAAAGGGACTCCAGTCTGCTTCGTGTAGCCTTTAAAGTGCGCAATTCAACTCACTAATGGGATTAACTTAAACAGCCATCTCCCTGTCAATGGCCTAACATCTGCATCCACTCTCCTGCTGGTGGAAATAGCTTCTCCCTATTGACAATGTCCAGAATCAAAGGCGAAGAACTCAGCTTCTCCAGTCTCTCCCAATCACTGAAACACACCCCTTCAGCCCAATTCTGGTTGCATTCTTCGAATCCTTTTGCCAGGGTTTTGATGTTGCGTCTCTCAAGTCCCAGGTCAAAAAGGATGATGTGAGATCTATCCGATGACTTGTATCGGCTTAGGGCAGCTTCCTTCTCCTTGCGCTCCACGTCCAAGACTCTGCTCATCTTACCCGCACAGCTTCTCCAACTCTACGTCCTTTGATGAGAATTGGGTTCCAATTGGTGACGCTGCTAGTTCTTAAACGCTCGAGAAGACGAACACGAGCCACCATCGGGAACGCAGTGACTCTCCAGGTCATTTCAGAGGCCAGGCAACAGTCAACTATGGGTCTGGAGTCTCATGCAGGCAAGATCAGGGAAGGAAAGATGTCTCAGCGTTAGCTACCCAATTTTTTTTTAAAAAATGATAAGGGCTTTCTTACCACGAGCTGCCACAGCAGTGGCCCTGGGGCCTGTGGACTGTCCAATTCAGCAGCTTTGCCATGACACTACCATGTCTCTGCTCAGCCTGCCTTTCACCTTTAATGATTAGTATATGAGAGCCCTCAGAGTTCTCTGTTCCTCTCTGTCCCTCCCCCCCACCACCGTCTTTTACTTTTTTTCTGTTTAGGTTAAGTTGCCTGATCTTCTTGTGCATTCCAAATCACATTTTGCACACACACTACTGGCAGGGCTGGCCGACGCAGTCTCGGAGCTCAAATGATGGAACTACTCCACACAAATCCTACAGATCAGTGCAACTTACTGGGAGCACCATCCTACGCATACCCCTCTCTACAGCTGTTTGGGGGGCTTTATGCAGCTCTGCCAGGTTCAGCACAACAAGCCAAATTAAATGCCCAATTGGACCTGCTCCTCTAACATGACATTAAGATGACAAGGGGTTGCAGCCTGGGAGCTCTACAAACAATGTGTCAACTGACACCAACGTCCCGTGATCGCAGGAGCTGGCGGGTAAGGGGTAATGAATGGAACATGAAATCCGCTTACCTCTGTGAGCAGTACCAAATCGCTGCAGATCTCTGTAACAAGAACAAAGAACAAAAGGAGTGACAACTCGTGGGGCAACCATCGGGCATCATTCACAACAAAAGGAGAAAAAGAAACATGGCAGGATGTTGGAAACCCGAAATGAACAACAAAATGCTGGAAATAATCAGATCAGGCAGGGCATCTGTGGCAGGATTACAGAGGAGAAGAGAAAGTAACGTGGAAACAGACAGAGAGAGAGAGAGAGAGAGAGAGAGATAAAGGAGAAGGAGAGGGAGAGGAGGAAGGAGAGGGAGAGGAGGAAGGAGAGGGAGAGAGAAAAAAAGAGGAAGAGAGAAAGGAGAGAGGGGGGAGAGGAGAGAAAGAGAAAAACAGAGAAAGAGAAAAACAGAAAGAAAGAACGAAAAGAAAGAAAAAGGTCGGGGAGGGGGGGAAGGAAAGAGAAAGAGAGATACAGAGAGATGGACAAAAAGAGAAAGGGAGAAAGAAAGAGAAACACAGAGTTCACGTTTCCAGTCAATAGCCTAACAAGTTCTGATGAAAGGTTACTAACCTGAAACGTTAACTTGGTTTCTCTCTCCATTGAAGCTGCCAGACCTGCTGACTATTTCCAGCATTTTCTGTGACAATAAATAACTTGCATTTACATAGCGCCCTTTGACATTTTTTAAAAAGCGCCTCAAGGCGCTTAACAACACAAAGTTTTGCTAAAAACATTTTGATATTGAGCCATAGCAGCAAAAATGAATTCAGGCAAAAGAAAAGCTCCAAAGCAATAAGTGTTAATACACACAACGAGATGATAAAGGGATTCTGTTTATTGTTTACCACCCCTCGTCATTCCACACCTCCACAATCTGTCTGTCTTGCTTTTTCCATCCCACAGCTCTGCATTTATTCTCTCTTGGATATATCTAACTGCCCTTGAGACTTGATACTGAATTTGCTGCCATCATTTATCCACAAAGCCCATTTCAAATCACAACAACTTGAGTGATAAAGACAACTCCCCCCCCATAATTATGTTATTGAGCTTCAATCACTGACAGAACAAGTCACTTTCTACCTGCTTTATTTCAAACTACATGCGCCATCCTTTTGAGCATGTTTCACAATTTTCTGTGTTCTCTCAGGGAATTTTAAAAGTAGCAGTAGCAGAAGTTAACTCTACAAGTCCTAAAAAAAATGTTGCCTTCTAATAAGATTACCACTGAACTGCAAATTTGGATCCACCTTTACCATCTTAAGTTTAAAAATTAGATTAGATTAGATTACTTACAGTGTGGAAACAGGCCCTTCGGCCCAACAAGTCCACACCGACCCGTTGAAGCACAACCCACCCATACCCCTACATTTACCCCTTACCTAACACTACAGGCAATTTAGCATGGCCAATTCACCTGACCCGCACATCTTTGGACTGTGGGAGGAAACCGGAGCACCCGGAGGAAACCCACGCAGACACGGGGAGAATGTGCAAACTCCACACAGTCAGTCGCCTGAGTCGGGAATTGAACCCAGGTCTGTGGCGCTGTGAGGCAGCAGTGCTAACCACTGTGCCACCGTGCTGCCCACAAAAATCTATAAACTGGGGAGCTCTTTCCACCACCTCTGCATCAGGAGACTATTGCTCAAGGCCCTCCTGCTCCAGAGTTGTTTTATAACATCTCTCATGAAGATGATGGGAAATATATTGTTTAAAACATCGATAAATGCCAGAGAAGTGAGCACTAAAAGTTTTCTGTGGAGAAGAATTCCAATGATTCACCAACTTTTAAGTGATGCAGTTCGTGTTAATCTTTGAAACAATGAGAACTGCAGATGCTGGAGAGTCAGAGCCAATAAACAGTGGAGCTGGGAAAAGCACAGCAAGTCAAGCAGCATCAGAGGAGAAGGGGAATTGATGTTTCAGGTCAGAACCTGTCAACTCTTCTCCTCTGATGCTGCTTCACCTGCTGTGCTTTTCCCAGCTCCACTCGACTCATCTTTGCCCTATCAGGCACACCCTGTTTCCCATATTTCTCACTGCAGCCTAAGGAACATACCCCTCAGCATCTGTGTTGTGAAAACTCTCTCTGCTTCACTGGGATCAACCAGTGCATTGTCGCCTCTCAGAGCTGCAACGTCTCACCGCTCGCACGACTGAAGTGAAGCCTTCTGCACCCTTTGAGGCAGAATCGATGACTTGCAAGGGTTTAGTGTCATTCTTGGTTTGCTGTGAGGCATGGACGATCCTACTGGCTTTGTGAATGGCCCCCCCATACTTGGCTTGCTGCCCTTCAATACACATGCAGAGAAATCACTGCTCCCGGAGCCATCTTAGAGTCCCATCTTTAAACTTGTATGGCTGCTTGCCATTTTGCCTGGCACAGGGTATCACTTCATGGTTTTCAAAATTAAAATTTCATCAGACTGCTCCATCTTTGCTCTCTCCTGGACATCCCTCCCACCCGTTCGATGCATTCGGAAGCTTTAAGACATTTGAAGGACATATTCTGTCTTGCACACCCGCAACCAGGTTGCTGGTGTACAGCAAACTTTGTTTTAACTGGCACCTTAACAACCAGCATTCTTGATAAACTGCCAACTTGATAAACAGGCAAAAGTTATACACCTCAAATACCACAATCTACCACGATGCCCAAGTATTTGTGTTGTAAGTAAATTACGACAGTGATGTGTGTATCCCCTGCATCACATGTATAAAATTTACTGTGTGTTTTTCCATATATTTTATGTGTTGTGTTGGCGTTTTCACACAACATTTTTTTTGAGGGATGTTGGTATTTTGAAGGTTTATTGCGGTTATGCGTACCTCTTGATTATCCAGAGAATTTAATCAACAAGCATTCCTGGTTCCTCAAGGGCTGGTTAACCAAAAGTCTGCCAAACCTCTGAGAAACTGCTGGGAGATACCACTTCACTTCCGTCTGAAAAGCAACCAGCCACGACTAAAACAAAACAAAGAACTGTGGATGTTGGGCGCTTCATCAGATTGGTCGATGGACCCAAATGTGTAACTCTGCTTTCTTACCACAGAGCTGCTAGACCGGCTGCGTTTCCCCCACAATTTCAGTTTTTTTAGTTTCAACCATCCATTTTTTTGTCCATTTGAATCCATGGATTCCCAGCTCCTCAAATTATGTGAGCGTATAGTTTGCCAACAAATTGGAGAAGTGGCACTTTTTAAAAGGACACAGATGTCACTTCAGTCACCCTACCCTGATCAACACTTTATTTTAGTGTGCTTCTCTGTCCAATGAGACCCCTCACCACATGCTCTGGGTCCTCAACACTTGGCTCTGCAAAGAGGACCAATCCCTGGCTTTGTGCATGGAACACAATAACATAACTTGGCCAAACGGCAGGCTGTTGATTCAACCACAAACTGCATTTAGATATCACCTTTATTCTACCGCAACATCACAGGAATGTTCACCACCAAAAATAAAACACAAAAATTAATGATTGGCCTGTTTTGAGGATGAGGAGAAAAACTACTTAAGGAGGTGGCCCTACAAACAGTGGATACAATGATAATTACCTTTCAAGATTGCACAGACTGATACAGTTCCTGAGGATTGGAGGGTTTTGAATGCAGCCCCACAATTTATGAAGAAAGTAAACAGGGAATTATAGACTGGTTAGCCTGACATCAGCACTACAGTAAAAGTTTTTTGAGCATCAGCTAAAACATATCTCCAAAGTGATTAAGGCTATGGGATGAAAGCGGACATGGTGCATGGAGTGAATGATCAGCACTGAATGGCCGAATAGGTCTGAAGGGACAAATGGCCTACTCCAGTTTCTATTTTCTGTTCCCGTAGGGGGGGTGAGATATTACGGAATATATGAGCATGACTTTAGGACCCGAGCAGTTCAATGTTAAGACCATAAGATCATAAGACATAGGAGTGGAAGTAAGGCCATTTGGCCCATCGAGTCCACTCCGCCATTCAATCATGGCTGATTGGCATTTCAACTCCACTTACCAGCGTTCTACCCGTAGCCCTTAATTCCTCGAGACAACAAGAATCAATCAATCTCGGCCTTGAAGACATTTAGCGTCCCAGCCTCCACTGCACTCCGTGGCAATGAATTCCACAGGCCCACCACCCTCTGGCTGAAGAAATGTCTCCGCATTAGACCCCCTCTAATTCTAAGGCTGTGTCCACGGGTCCTAGTCTCCTCACCTAACGGAAACAATTTCCTAGCGTCCACCTTTTCCAAGCCATGTATTATCTTGTACGTCTCTATTAAGTCTCCCCTCAATCTTCTAAACTCCAACAAATACAATCCCAGTATCCTCAGCCGTTCCTCATATGTTAGACCTGCCATTCCAGGGATCATCCGCGTGAATCTCCGCTGGACACGTTCCAGTGCCAGTATGTCCTTCCTGAGGTGTGGGGACCAAAACTGGACACAGTACTCCAAATGGGGCCTAACTAGAGCTTTATAGAGTCTCAGTAGCACATCTCTGCTTTTATATTCCAACCCTCTTGAGATAAGAGGCAACATTGCATTCGCTTTCTTAATCACGGACTCAACCTGCATGTTTACCTTTAGAGAATCCTCGACTAGCACTCCCAGATCCCTTGTGCTTTGGCTTTACTAATTTTCTCACCATTTAGAAAGTAATCTATGCTTTTATTCTTTTTGCCAAAGTGCAAGACCTCGCACTTGCTCACGTTAAATTCCATCAGCCATTTCCTGGACCACTCTCCCAACCTGTCTAGATCCTTCTGGAGCCTCCCCACTTACTCAGTACTACCTGCCTGTCCACCTAACTTCGTATCATCGGCAAACTTCGCTAGAATGCCCCCAGTCCCCTCATCCAAATCATTAATATATAATGCGAATAGCTGTGGCCCTAACACCGAACCCTGCGGGACACCGCTCGTCACCGGCTGCCATTCTGAAAAAGAACCTTTTATTCAAACTCTCTGCCTTCTGTTAGACAGCCAATCCTCAATCCATCCCAGCAGCTCACCTCGAACACTATGGGCACTCACCTTGCTCAGCAGCCTCCCGTGTGGCACCTTATCAAAGGCCTTTTGAAAGTCTAGATAGACCACATCCACTGGGTTTCCCTGGTCTAATCTAATTGTTACCTCTTCAAAAAATTCCAACAGGTTTGTCAGGCATGACCTCCCCTTACTAAATCCATGTTGACTTGTTCTAATCAGACTCTGCTCTTCCAAGAATTTAGAAACCTCATCCTTAATGATGGACTCTAGAATTTTACCAACAACCGAGGTTAAACTGATTGGCCTATAATTTTCCATCTTTTGCCTTGATCCTTTCTTGAACAAGGGGGTTACAACAGCGATCTTCCAATCATCCGGGACCTTTCCTGACTCCAGTGACTCTTGAAAGATCTCAACCAATGCCTCTGCTATTTCCTCAGCCACCTCTCTCAGAACTCTAGGGTGTATCCCATCAGGGCCAGGAGATTTATCAATTTTAAGACTTTTTAACTTTTCTAGCACTTTCTCTTTCGTGATGGCAACCATACTCAACTCAGCCCCGTGACTCCCTTTGATTTTTGGGATATTACTCATGTCTTCCTCTGTAAAAACTGACGCAAAGTACTTGTTAAGTTCTTCTGCTATTTCCTTATCTCCCATCACTAGGCTTCCTGCATCAATTTGAAGTGGCCCAATGTCTACTTTTGCCTGTCTTTTGTTTCTTATGTACTGAAAGAAACTTTTACTATCATTTCTAATATTACTGGCTAGCCTACCTTCATATTTGATCCTCTCATTTCTTTTTACACTTTTTGTTATCCTCTGTTTGCTTTTGTATCCTTCCCAATCTTCCGATTTCCCACTGTTCTTAGCCACTTTATAGGATCTCTCTTTTTCTTTAATACATTTCCTGACTTCCTTTGTCAGCCATGGTTGTCTAATCCTTCCCTGCATAATCTTTCTTTTCTTGGGGATGAACCTCTGTATAGTGTCCTCAATTATACCTACAAACTCCTTCCATTTTTGCTCTACTGTCTTCCCGGTTAGCTTCTGCTTCCAGTCTATTTTTGTCAGTTCCTCTCTCATGCCCTCATAATTACCTTTATTTAACTGTAACACCATTACATCCGATTTTGCCTTCTCTCTTTCAAACTCCAGACTGAACTTTACCATATTATGATCGCTACTTCCTAAGGGTTCCCTTACTTTAAGATCTTTTATAGAGTCTGGTTCATTGCAAAGCACTAGGTCCAGAATAGCCTGCTCTCTTGTGGGCTCCATGACAAGCTGTTCCAAAAAGCCATCCTGCAAAGCATTCCATGAATTCCCTTTCTTTGGATCCACTAGCAACATTATTTACCCAGTCCACCTGCATATTGAAGTCTCCCATGATCAACGTGACCTTGCCTTTCTGACATGCCTTCTCTATTTCCCGGTACATGTTGCGTCCCTGTTCCTGACCACTGTTAGGAGGTCTATACACAACACCAATTATGGTTTTTTTGCCTTTGTGGTTCCTCAATTCCACCCACACAGACTCCACATCATCCGACGCTATGACATTCAATACCATTGATTTAATTTTGTTCTTAACTAACAAGGCAACCCCACCTTATGGTGGATTATCAAAATCAGGGACAAACACGAGGTAGAACCATGGGGCTCAGCACGTGAGGGGCAAGTGAACTACAGTAGTTAAAGAATGCAGCTCACCACCACCTTAAGGGCAACTGGGGATGGTCAATAAATGCTGGCCCAGACAGCGTCACCCACATTCCGTAAAACAACTTAAAAAGAATCCAGGGACAGATTTGAAAACAAAGACAAGAACTTTTAAAGTCAGGGTGCGGCTAGAGTCAGAACCAATGCAGTTAAGTTACCACAGGGTGGCTGGGTTGCGTTGCCAGGTAGGATAAAGGGAATGGATTTTGCCAAGCTCAAGTACACAGACTGAAACTTACCGATCCGTTTTCTCTCCATCCAGCCAAAATATTGAGCTCCCAGACCAGACAAACAAGTGCTCCCTTTGATCTCCTTTGTACAATGGTTATTTAAGGAACACTAGCACTTTTGTTATACCATGCAGGATCCCATTACTATCTGGAGTCAGAACCTTCAGTTCTCCTTTAAAGGAACAGTGCTCCTATTGTCAGTCGGCTGGATGGAGATTGCTGCTTCCTGACACTGTGTTTTTGGTTTCCTTTAACAAGCTGTCTGTTGTTTATTCCAAGTCCTGCCACTCACTATTGCATGTAAAGACACAATCACCTTCTTCACAGTGGTTCAGCCCCAGCTCCTTAGTTTGGGAGCCTTCCTGGAAACATACTGCAAAAGGGACCACTCAGTCCATTGGGCACGTGCTAACTTCTTGAAAGAGTTATCCCCCAACAACATCTGCTCCCCTTCTGGTCGCATCTAATTCAGTTCACAGGATACTAAATACCTACAAGTTAAAAGGAAAATAAAACAGATTTCCTGAAAGCAGAGTGGTCATGTCCCTATCTATGTCTGAGCTTTTGTCCCCCAAACTACAGAGTGGTGCCACAACGCAGCCTTTTCTTATGATTATAATGAGTGAACCAAATGAGATGAAGGTGAACACTTTTGACTGAAGCTGCTTATTTTTACTGCAGTGCTAGACTCCATCATTTATTTGTAAAGCCTGCTTTTTCATTGAGGTATTTTTAAAAATTATTTATCACCATTGAAGACTGGGTGTACAAGGAATGTAGAGTTTTGGTCTGATCCATTCTTGGGAAAATCACTGAGCTGCTTATCTTGTTATACAACGTAAAGAGCATGTGGCAGTTTTGTCATATATATTGACCAGGACGACGCCTCATGTTTACAGATGCCTGATACAGTTGTGGACATGCTCTCCTGCACTTTTTGTTGAAGCAGGGTTGATCCATGAGCTTGGTGCTACTGCTCAAGTGGATTACATACTAAACCATGAGGTGACAGACTGTGGTTAAATAAAATTCTACTGACCACCCATAGTACCTCATGATGCAGCACCTCAAATTGTTAGCATGAAACATTTATACATTTAAGAGTTTGGAACCAGTGGCATGTGCCTTTTGCCCAAATGTGAAGGGGTTTCAAAATTAGCTCATCATGCTTTCTGGTGCCATACTCTTTTTTGTCAAATTCAAAGATTGAGACACCCTGGAGTGCAACAAGGTTTTGGTTTTGGTTTTGTTGGGAGTTTTCACAATCGAACAAAATAAAATAAAGTGCTTTAGGTTTTCAGTTAAAGGATCAGTTTTGTTTGGCTCAGGTTAAACTCTCAGCTCCCAAAGCCTTTTGGTTTCAATTTCCAGACATTTTGGTGGGCATGAGATGTATAAAACAGTTTTGTCTGAAGAAACAATGGTTCAAAAATGTTTAGAAATAGGCTGTCTCAGTGTAAGGAGTTCTATTTGAAAAATCTAAACAAGATGTGTTTAGTTCTTGATGTTTGATACCCTCTCCCTGTTACTGATGCAGTCTAGCAGCTATGTCCTTTGGGACTCCTTCGATTTGGTCAACAGTGCTGCTGAACCACTTTTAGTGACTGACATTGGAGATTCTTTCCCTTGGTGTTCATTCTGTGGTCTTGCCTCCCCACCCAATCTACCCACACAGCGCTTCCTTGAAGTGAGGTTGAACACAGAGAAGCATCATTTTTAGCATGAGAATTCATTGTCCCCAGAGTCAATGCGGATGATTCCCAGGGCACGCAAAGCATTCACCGCTGTGCCACCACCGCTGGGCTGATCATGCCCAGGGACGGTGATGGTGTTGCTTGGGACTTGGTAAGATATGACTCTGAGAATGACTGCGTCGGGCACTTGCTTGACCGGTCTATGGGTCTGCTACTGCAATTTTGGTTAAAGTCCCCACATGTCAGCAAGGATGACCTTGCAGAGGCAACAGGACAACACGCACCACAGTAGTTTTGTTTGGCAGACTTTGTTGATACTGGGCAGTCCATCTGGTTTTGTTCCTTAAATCACCCTTGCAGCACTTAGACACAATTGAGTGGCTTGTTCGACCATTTCAAAGTCAATTAAATTGCTATAAATCAGGAATCATATGTTGGCTGGAACAGATAAAGACAGTAGACTTCCTTCCCTCATGGAAGTATATATGGCAATGCACACGACTCTTAGGTGGCCTCATAGTTCAAGGATAATTGGGGATGGGCAACACAGCAGCAATACCCATATCCCAAAGAAAGAAAAATAAAAAAGAACACTGGAAAGAACTCCACTACTGCAATAACAGAATAACGCAAAAATGTACAACACATGAAAAAATCAACAAGGTTCCTTCTACTGCTTCAGCACAACTTGCTAATATGGCATAAATCTTTATCATTCTCCATGGTGAACAAACAGATAGTTAGTGTCTCGAGGCATAGCATCATTTATTGCCCATTCCACATTGCTCCAAACAAGGAAGGGGTGAGCTGCAGCCACCTTTAACAGGAATCAACCCACAATGCAGGGAAGGAGGGAGCTCCAGGTCTTTGATGCAGCACAATTCAAATAACAGTCTTAAAAGGAATAAAGGGCTTTAAAATGTGAGTGCAAGAGCTCCAGGGAAATGAGATTTTATCTCTCCACCCCTCAGGATCTCTGCCTGTATTCCTGATGAAGGGCTTTTGCCCGAAACATCGATTTTACTCCTCCTCGGATGCTGCCTGAACTGCTGTGCTTTTCTAGCACCACTCTCATCTAGACAATGGGGAAATGAAGATGACCAGGAATGCAATAGAGGCCAGAAGTCAAGGCATGGCACAAACAGTTCACAGGCCTGGAGAAGATTACAAACAGCGGTTTGAATATAAGGAAGAGTATTTTATGAACAAAATTGCATCCAATAAATATCGCTGAACGAACGAACGAGAATTAGGGAACAGGCAGCAAAGATTTGATTAGGCTCAAGATTGGCCTTAAAAACTATCAAGGGTGAACTGACAAGTGGCAAATAATATTGTGTTACCCAGGTACCGAGCAATGACCATCTCCATCAAATCACTGACTCCTTACATTAAATGGCACATTTTTAAAAAATTAATTCACCAGAGGAGGGAATCAATGGGTTTGACGGTGTTTATTATCCATTCCTTAATGCCCAGTGGGTTACGAGTCACCCAAATCGCTGTGGGTCTGGAGTATATATGGCCAGACCAGGTGAGGATGACAGCTTTCTTCCCTAAAGGATGTTAGTGAACCAGATGATATTCTTTTCCCAACAATTGACACTTGTTTCATGGTCATCACTGGTCTCTTAAAGACAGATTGTTATTGAATTCAAACTTCACCACCTGCCATGGGGTGAGATTTGAACCCTGGTCACCAGAACAATATCTGTGTCTCTCGGTTAACAGTCGAATAATAATTATTATAAAGGCCATTGCCTCACCACCATTTAATCCCTCACTAACCACATCCCAGGGATTGACCTGAAACAAAACGAAATTCACTATATCACTACTGGAGCTACAAGAGCAAGTCACAGACTAGAAATCTTGCAGAAAGAACCTTATCTCTGCCCCCATCTACAAGGCACAAGAACAGCAGTGTGGTGGAATATGCCCCAATTTCCTGAATGAGTGCAGCTCCAACAACCCAAGAAGCTTGACACCATCCAGGACAAAGCAGCTCACTTGAATGACACAGACAATCACTCCCTCCACCGGTGACACTCAACAGCAGGAATGAGAGCCATCTCCAAGCTGCTTGGCAGGAATTGAGAGGTTACTGAAACAACCTCCAAACCCACAACCACCACCATCTAGGAGGACACTGAAATATTCCAGATTGCCCTTCCTACGGGCCCTCCACACCTACAACTGAACAGCAGCACTTACAACAGTTATCTCACCGTGCCTTCACCAGTGCAGTTAGGGATGGGTAATAAACACTGGCACAGCCAGCAAAGACATCATCCCATGAATGATAACAAAGTCAGATGAAAGGTGATAAGAACCATAAACATTTCTCAAAAACATCACGCAAAAGTGAGGGGCTCCATGCTTACGCTTTCAAAAGTAAAGTGCTTTGGGATCTCCAGAGGTCAGGAAAATGCAAATACTGCTTTAAGAGTCATACAGACCCTTTGGTGCAATTTGTCCCTGCCAATCAGGTTTCCCAGGCTAAACTAGTCCAAATTGCCTGGGCCTGGCTCACATCCCTATGTGCATACCTGCCCAAATGTCTTCAATGTTTTAAAACCTATACCTGCATCAAATATTTGCTCTGGCAGTTCATCTCACACATGAACCATCCTCGTCCCTTCAAAAGCCCTCTTAAATCTTTCTCCTCTCACCTTAAAATTTTGACCTCTGGTCTTGAATTCCCCTACCATAGGTAAACAACCATTGCTGTTCACCTTATCTATGCACGTCATGATAATGTCATCCCTCAACCTTGTAAAAAGAAATCCCAGCCTATCTAGCCTCTCCTCAGAGGTCAAACACTCCAGTCCCTGTAACATCCTTTTCTGCACCGTGTGCAATTCAATAATCATCTACAAGGGCAAACAGAACCTGTGCAAAGTACTCCAAAAGTGGCCTAACCAACATCCTGTACAATCACAACATGACATCCCAAGTCCGATACTTAATGGTCAGAACAGTGAAGGCAAGCACACCAAGTGCATTCTTTACTACCCTGTCTACCTGCAAAGGAACATTCAAGGAACTATATGCCGAGGGGTTGAGGTACCTTTGTTCGACAACTCTGTTCACGGCCCGAGCATCAACTGTGTAAGTCCTACCCTCAGTCATCATACCAAAATGCAACATCTCGCATTTACCTTAACTAAACTTAATCTCAATTAAAATCAATGGGCCAAACTTCGACCCATTGGTCCAATTGATCAAGATCCCTTTGTAGTCTGAGATAACCTCCTTCACCAATTTTGGTGTCATCCACAAACTGGTAATTATGCCTCCTGCATTCTCATTCAAACAGTTTATATTAATGACAAACAATAGCAGACCCAGTACCAATCCCTGCAGAATATATCTGGTTACAGACCCCCAGTCCAAAAAAACAACCTTCCACCGCAACCTTTTGACTCGTATCATCAAGTCAATTTTGAATACAATTGGCAAACTCTCCCTGAATTCAATGTGATGTAACTTTGCTCACTAGTTTACCATGCAAAATGTTGCCAATGGTTTTACCATGCTAAAGTTCAAACAGACAAGGTCTACCACTTTGCCCTCATCTATCTTACTGGTCCCATTCTCAAAAAATTTAATCAAGTTTGTGAGATACGATTGCTCATGCAAAAGCCATGCTCACCATCCCGAATTAGTCCCTGCCTCTCCAAATACACGCTAATCCTGTCTCTCAGAATCCCCTCCAAAAACTTACCCACCACTGACTTCAGACTCACCAGTTTACAGTTCCCAGGCTTTTGCTTTTTAACAGGAGATAAATTAGCATCTCCTTGGCTATTGAAGAGCAGCCACATATTTCTGAAAGTCAAGAAGTGATTGATTCTACGAATAGGGGAATATATTAAAAAAAACTCCAATGAATGTGTGCACACAGCTACTGAAAAACAGAAATCGCGGACATGATTACTGACCATTACCGAAAGGATGATGATTTGGAGATGTCGGTGTTGGACAGGGGTGTACAAAGTTAAAAATCACACAACACCAGGTTATAGTCCAACAGGTTTAATTGGAAGCACACTAGCTTTCGGAGCGATGCTCCTTCACCAGGTAATAGTGGAGGGCTCGATCGTAACGCAGAATTTATAGCAAAAATTTGCAGTGTGATGTAACTGAAATTATACATTGAAAAATTGATTGTCTGTTAAGCCTTTCATCTGTTAGAATACAGTGATAGTTTCACTTCTTTCATGTGTAAATCAATCACAAAACCCTTCTTTTTCAAGTTGCATTCTCGGGTTAGCTGTTAACAATGGTGATAGCTAGACAATATGTTGAAGGAGTTAGCCCCCTGTGTTCTCTGTCTATGCCATGGTGTTTAGATTGATTCTAAGCTAATAAGTGAGATAACAGTGTTTTACATAAATTCCTGCAGCTTTTGAGCTCAGAGTTCTACATGAATGTATGCAGTTTTTGAGCAAAGTGCAATGTAACCGTGCAATACAAATTCACCCACAAAATATATGTGTGCGTGTGGGTCTTTGTCTGTCTGGGGTGGGGGTTGTGAGTGTGAGAAAGAGTGTGTGTGTGTGTGTGTGTGTGTGTGTGTGTGTGTGTGTGTGTGTGTGTATAATGGGTGCAGGGTGTCTTAAGTCTGCGAGGGGGTGCATGTGTGAGCGTGGGAGTGTGTGTGTCGGTGTCTGTGTGCGCGTCTGTGTGTACCTGTGTCCGTGTGTATGTGAGAGTGTGTGTGTGTGTGTGTGTGTGTGTGTGTGTGTGTGTGTGTGTGTGTGTGTGTGTAGTGCAATGGTGATCACCTGTAATGTGACTTGAACCCAAGGTCCCGGTTGAGGCCCTCCCTATGGGTACCAAACTTAGCTATCAGCCTCTGCTCAGCCACTTTGTTCTGCTGCCTGTCCCTAAGTCCACCCTGGAGGATGGTCACCCGAAGGTCCGAGGCTGAATGCCCTGGACCACTGAAGTGTTCCCCAACTGGGAGGGAACCCTCCTGTCTTCAGTCACATTACAGGTGATCACCATTGCACTACACACACACAGATATTCCTACACACACACTCTCACATACACACGGACACAGGTACACACCCTTATAGACACACACACTCCCACACGCACCCCCTCACAGACTTAAGACCCACTACACCCACTCAGACTCATACACACACACACGCACACGCACCCCACCCCAGACAGACAGACACACACAGACAGACAAAGACCCACATGCACACATATATTTTGTGGGTGAATTTGTATTGCACGGTTACATTGCACTTTGCTCAAAAACTGCATACATTCATGTAGAACTCTGAGCTCAAAAACTGCAGGAATTTATGTAAAACACTGATCTCACTTATTAGATTAGAATCAATCTAAACATCAGGTCATAGACAGAGAACACAGGGGGCTAACACTTTCAACATATTGTCTAGCTATCACTATTGTTAGCAGCTAACCCGAGATTGCAACTTGAAAAAGAAGGGTTTTGTGATTTACACATGAAAGAAGTGACACTATCACTGTATTCTAACAGATGAAAGGCTTAACAGACAATCAATTTTGCAATGCATAATTTCAGTTACATCACAATGTAAATTTTTGCTATAAATTCTGTGTTATGATCGAGCCCTCCACTATCACCTGATGAAGGAGCGTCGCTCCGAAAGCTAGTGTGCTTCCAATTAAACCTGTTGGACTATAATCTGCTGTTGTGTGATTTTTAACTAAAGGATGATGGCATCACTGACAGAAATATAGAAATGTTGAAGAATGAAGGAAGAGTATGCCATTCATCCCAACTTCGTCATTCAGTATAATCAGACGGATCCACTGTCCCAATGCTGTACTACTATTTTCACCTCACATTTTGATTTTATCGTGTCTGACTCCTGTAAAAGGGGTGCACAGCTGTAACATTTGATCACACAAACAGGGTACATTGTCTTCTAAGAAAGGTATGCCAAACTTCAGGTTTGATATGAAGTTCCCTCTACATGGTCTATCAAGTACAGATATTGTGTGGGGTTGACTCCAAATGAATCTAAACCTACAAACACAAAACAAAACCCACAGGTGCAGGAAAAGTGTCATAAGGTCACTCAAGGTCCTTCATCCTTCAATAGAGTAAGGTAGATATCTTACATCTACTCCACTTTCCTGCCTAATCTTCAAATCTCTTGGTTCCCCTGCAAATCCAAAGATCGAGGAGTCTCAGTCTTGAAAATACTTGACAACTGAGCAAAAATCGTCTGGGGTGAAAATCTGGAGACTCAAAACTCTCAGATACAGCGTAGCAAAGCAATACACCCTCTACATTGTCTCAACCAAACATTTGTAGGGGCAGGAAAAACTTGGGGTCAGATGGAGACTTTGCTCTCTTTTGCGCGACTGGGGCTTACACTCTAAATTAGGCAGAACAAATTGAACACAGAAATACTATCCCAAAAGCCTTCACAGAGGTGCTTTCTTTCACGAAAATAAGGGTTTGGTGAAATGGCATAGGGCTTTGAGGGGACTAGAAGGAGAACAGTGTACTAGCTTTTTGTTATTCCAAAGGAAAGATGTACTTACCTTAAAAGTGGTGAAACAGATTCACTTGATGTATTTGGAAAGGCAAGGACTGATTAGGGATAGTAAACATGGCTTTGTGTGTGGGAAACCATGTCTCACAAACTTGATTGTGTTTTTTGAAGTAGTAACAAAGAGGATTGACGAGGGCAGAGCGGTAGATGTGACCTATATGGATATCAGTAAGGCATTCGACAAGCTTCCCCATGGGAGACGGTTAGCATGGAATACAGGGAGAACTAGCCATTTGGATAAAGAACTGGCTCAAAGGTAGAAGACAGAGGGTGGTGGTGGAGGATTGTTTTTCAGACTGGAGGCCTGTGACCAGTGGAGTGCCATTAGGATCGGTGCTGGGCCCTCTACTTTTCGTCATTTACATCAATGATTTGGATGTGAGCATAAGAGGTACAGTTAGTAAGTTTGCCGATGACACCAAAATTGGAGGTGTAGTGGACAGCGAAGTAGTCACAGATTACAACAGGATCTTGACCAGATGGGTCAGTGGGCTGAGAAGTGGTAAACGGAGTTTACTTCAGATAAAAGCGAGGTGATACAGTTTGGGAAAGCAAATCTTAGCAGGACTTATACACTTAATGGTAAGGTCCTAGGGAGGGTTGCTGAACAAAGAGATCTTGGAGTTTAGGTTCATAGCTCCTTGAAAGTGGAGTTGCAGGTAGATAGGATAGTGAAGGCGGCGTTTGGTATGCTTTTCTTTATTGGTCAGAGTATTGAGTACAGGAGTTGGGAGGTCATGTTGCGGTTGTACAGGACATTGGTTAGGCCTCTGTTGGAATATTGCATGCAATTCTGGTCTCCTTCCTATCGGAAAGATGTTGTGAAACTTGAAAGGGCTCAGAAAAGATTTGCAAGGATGTTGCCAGGGTTGGAGGATTTGAGCCATAGGGAGAGGCTGAACAGGCTGGGGTTGTTTTCCCTGGAGCATCAGAAGCTGAGAGGTGACCTTATAGAAGTTTACAAAATTATGAGAGGCATGGATAGGGTAAACAGACAAAGTCTTTTCCCTGGGGTAAGGGAGTCCAGAACTGGAGGACACAGGTTTAGGGTGAGAGGGAAAAGATATAAAAAAGACCCAAGGGGCAACCTTTACACACAGAGGGTAGCACATTTATGGAATGAGCTGCCAGAGGAAGTGGTGGAGGCTGGTACAATTGCAACATTTAATAGGCATTTGGGTGGGCATATGAATAGGCCGGGTGCTGGTAGGTGGGACTAGATTGAGTTGGGATATCTGGTCGGCATGGATGGGTTGGACCGAAGAGTCTGTTTCCATGCGGTCCATCTCCATGACTGATTCCTGTAAGGAGTGCTCTGTCCTATGAGGAGAGGTCAGTTAGAACGGGTCCATATTCACTAATGTTTGGGAGACTGAGCAGCTATCTTGTTGAAAAGTAGAAAGTAATGGAATGCTGCAAAGGTAGTTGCTGTTTAAGTTTGTTTCTCTCGAGCTAAGATTTACAGAGCCCCAGCTTAACAAACTGCCTGTCGGGACCGAGGTAATGAGAAACTTCTACACACTGATGTCATGGCTGCTTGGTCATAGACTGTAACCAGCACTGAGATCATCACTATTGGGCTGTGATTACAATAAGTCATCTGAAGTGGGGTCAGGACTGCATACCATGTTTCCCCATTGGCATTGCTTTCTTTGGAGAGAAGGTGGCTGAGTGGAGATTTGATGAAGGATTTTCAAAATGATGAGCTGTTCCTGCTGAGAGAGGAGACAAGAATGGGAGGGGGCATAGATTTGGAGCAGCCCATAAACCTAGGAAGGATGATGAGGGGGGGAAAAAAAATACAAGCAGTGCATTCTAGATTTCAAGCACACAGGTCCACCAAGTGCAAAAGTAAACGTTTCATGTGTCACTGATGAGTCATTGGCCAATAACCTTAAATTACAGCCTTCACACCAACGAGAATAAGTTGATCTTGGGCGACTATGTCCAAACCCTTCAATTCTGACTGTTTCCAGCAATGTTTGCTTCAACAATCTCCATGTAAAGTAGCACTAACTTCTCAACCCTCTCCATTTGGAACGAAAACCTGGATTTGCACTTGTATTGTCAACTTGACATATTTTAGTACTCAGCTTTTTTCTTCTTCATCTTAAGTTCTTGCTGTCTCAGTGCTCTGTACCTGGCTGCCCCATCTTGGGCACATGAACCATTTCCTCATTAAAAAACAGCCAATTGTTCTTTTTTTTCACAACTTTGCTTGGGACAGCTTGCCCTCCAAATGTAGAATTTGGCTTACCTGCAATGCGGTTATTTTAGACAGCATTGGAAACATTAGGTTAGTGCTGATCACTGACCCCCCTGAAAGTTCCCTAACACCTGATCGACCGGATTCAGAGCATTCCTAACCAACCAGAATCCTTCTTCCGTCAGCCAGAACAGGTACATCAAAAATGGTCTCCCAAATACGTGCAATAAATACTTTCTAACACGATTTGCCCCTGTTCCACATTCAGAAAACTGAAGTCGGCCGTTATCACTAAACTGTAGTTTCTGCATCTCTTCAGAGTTTCCCTGCAGATCTGATCCTGAATATCTTTCCCATCAGTTGAGACTGAGAACTCTCATGCTGTTCAGTATGCATGGCAAAGGATAGAGCACCTTCTGGTTTGTTTGATAGTCAATCCCTCTTCAAAACAGTCATCCCCATGAGGCTGAAAGGAACACTCATGCCTTCATCATCAATCTCTCCGCCTTTGGGCGCACTTTCCCAACTCCCCCAAACATCAGTAATCCCTTTCCAGAGCACAGAAGGCCCTGGACACTGGGTGACTCACCCACCTCCACACGTGCTCTCCACTCACCGGATCTCCACCGGCTCCTCGCCTTCTTCGGGATGGCCTGCGCTCAGCTCCGCCCCACCGAAGGTGAACGAGATGCAGCTCCGCCGGCGGGGATACTCCGACTTGCGCCTCCGCTGGGCTGGGGAGGAACCCGGTCTATCGCGGGGCAGGCTCTGCAATGTTGTGGGCGGGTGCTGCTCCTGGCCTCGCACACCGGCCACCGACACCAGCACCTTCCCTGGCTCGTCTGCGTCCTGGCCCCAGGCCTCCACACGCTGCCACACCAGCCCGCTGGCCTGCCTATCGGTCCGGTCCCACTCAACTTCCTGGCACAGCACGGCCTCCTCTACCCGCTGCCGCTGTTCATCTATGATCAGGATCCTCCGCTTCTCACCAAATGTGTGTGAGAGAGAGAGAGAGAGAGAGTGAAAGACAGACAGAGCGAAAAAGGAAGGGGGGAAGAGAGATACACAACGTTAGTATCTGAATGGGAACCACATTAATACATCAAAAAAAGTGGTCTCATCAGCAAAACAAGTCACTGTGACTGGTACTTAGAGGTGCATCCTGAACTACAGTCAATGGGAGTGCTATCCATCTATATTTATTCAGGATCTCAATGGAGTCTGGACACTGAGTCAATACTCAAGATTACACACATTATTCTTTTTCTTGACTCTCCCCTGGATGTGCCTGCCATTGATAAGGCCAACATCTGCTGCCCTTCCTTGAGGGACTGGCTGGGTGATTTTATTTTTCACAGAGAAATTAAGAGCCAAACACAACGTTGTGGATCTCCGGACACAGGTTGATTAGACTTGGGAAGGATGGCAGATACCCCTTCGTGAAGAGGACAAGAATGAACAAGATCCTTTAAATTGATTATGACCGTCATAATGTCAAATAGGGATGGGCAACAAATCCTAGACAAACCAGCAAAGTTCACAACTCATGAACAAGCGAATAAATAATTAATTTTTTTTTAAAAATCAGAAGTTGCCTTGGTCACCATTCGCTCGAAATTCTAGACTGTAATGGAAGGAATTTCAATATCATCAACACCATGAAAGAATGCATCCACATTCCCAAAGGCCTGACCTTTGGATCAACAAATCAGCATCAAGGAATCCCATTCCACTATTTCGAGTCGTCGGGAAGTTAATCCAGTACTCCTTGTCAATGCGAATCGTCAGACCATTACCAAGAATTCAGTAATCTTTTATCATTAACAGGTTGGTGGAGCGCTCCTCTACACAAACTGGTTGCTCCGCCTGTAATGAACCCTCAAAGTCAATACCCACACATTATGCCACTCTGCTACCTCAACTTCCACAGATCTATATATTTGAATTCTTTTCAGGATGTGTGGGAGACTCAATCAAGTGCATGGTCTTGTCAGAGTGGTAAATTCAAACAACAGTTTGCCGAAAGCCTGTGAGCGACCTAGACACTGCACAACAGCCCCGGCACCCACCAGACAGAAGTCTATCCTCATGGATCAGACATTCACACTGCATAGTGATGCCCTCTTCACAGCTGAGACCTGCAATTTTCAGCCAGTCCATCAGTTTAACACTGTACATGGATAGCTCATATTCGAGTCCACAGTGGTATTTTGCACTGGACTAATAATCCAGAGATCTGGCGAATGCACTGCTTGGCATGGGTTTAATCTCACCATGACAGCTGGCGCTAGCTAATTACTTATAATCTGGAATCGATAGCATCTGTAATAGAATCAGCAAAGCTGTACATTTCGAAAACCCTGGGTTGATTTATGTTCCTTTGGGGAAGGAAATCTGCCGTGCTTGCATGGTCTGGTGTACATGTGACTCCAGACATCCAATGAAGTGCTTGTATCTGAACAGCCCTCAGTTTACTACAGAGGGAAAGCAGGAGGGCAAAAAGGGGACATGCATTGGCAAATGGAATTAAAGAGAATCTGAAGGGCTTTTACAAATACAATTAAGGACAAAAGGGTAATGAGGGAGAGAATAGGGCCCCTCAAAGATCAGCAAGGCAGCCTTTGTGTGGAGCCACAGAAAACGGGGAACGATAGTATTTTGCACCAATGTTGAATGTGGAAAAGAACATGGAAGATATAGATTGTAGAGAAATAAATGGTGACATCTTGAAAAATGTCCATATTACAGAGGAGGAAGTGCTGGATGTCTTGGGAACGGTTAAAGGCGGATAAATCCCCAGGGCCTGATCAGGTGTACCCTAGAACTCTGTGGGAAGCTAGGGAAATGATCGCTGGGCTTTTTGCCGAGATATTTGTATCATCGATAAGCACAGGTGACATACCGAAAGACTGGAGGTTGGCTAACATGGTGCCACTGTTTAAGAAGGGTGGTAAGGACAAGCCAAGTGACTACAGACCAGTGAGCATGACCGGTTGTTGGAGGGAATCCTGAAGGATAGGATGTACATGTATTTGGAAAGGCAAGGACTTATTAGTGAGTCAGCATGGCTTTGTGCATGGGAAATCATGTCTCACAAACTTGATTGAGTTTTTTGAAGTAACAAAGAGGACTGATGAAGGCAGAGCGGTAGACGTGATCTATATAGATTTCTGTAAGGCATTCGACAAGGTTCCCTATGGGAGACTGGTTAGCAAGGTTAGATATTACGGAATACAGGGAAAATTAGCCATTTGGATACAGAACTGGCTCAAACGTAGAAGACAGAGGGTGGTGGTGGAGGGTTGTTTTTCAGACTCGAGGCTTGTGACCAGTGGAGTGCCACAACGATCGGTGATGGGTCCACGACTTTTGGCCATTTATATAAATGATTTGGATGTGAGCATAGGAAGTATAGTTAGTAAGTTTGCAGACAACACCAAAGTTGGAGGTGCAGTGGACAGTGAAGAAGGTTACCTCAGATTGCAATGGGATCTGGATCAGATGGACCAATGGGCTGAGAAATGGCAGATGGAGTTTAATTCAGATAAATGCGAGGTGCTGCATTTTGGGAAAGCAAATCTGAGCAGGACTTATACGCTTAAGGTTAAGGTCCGAGGGAGTGTTGCTGAACAAAGAGACCTAGGAGTGCATGTTCATAGCTTCTTGAAAGTGGAGTCGCGGGCAGATATGATAGTGAAGGCGGCATTTAGTATGCTTTCCTTTCTTGGACAGAGTATTGAGTACAGGAGGAGGGAGGTCATGTTGCGGCTGTACAGGACATTGGTTAGGCCACTGTTGGAATATTGCGTGCAATTCTGGTCTCCTTCCTTCAGGAAAGACGCTGTGAAACTTGAAAGGGTTCAGAAAAGATTTTCAAGGAAGTTGCCAGGGTTCGAGGATTTGAGCTATCGGGAGAGGTTGAATAGGCTGGGGTGGTTTTCCCTGGAGCGTCGGAGGCTGTGGGGTGACGTTATAGAGGTTGACAAAATTATGAGGGGCATAGATAGGATAAATAGACAAAGTCTTTTCCCTGGGGTTGGGGAGTCCAGAACTAGAGGGCATCGGTTTAGGGTGAGAGGGGAAAGGTATAAAAGAGACCCAAGGGGCAACCTTTTCACACAGAGGGTAGTACGTTTATGAAATGAGCTGCCAGAGGATGTGGTGGAGGCTGGTACAATTGCAACATTTAAGAGGTATTTGGATGGATATATGAATAGGAAGGGTTTGGAGGGATAAGGGCCGGGTGCTGGCAGGTGGGACTAGATTGGGTTGGGCTATTTGGTCAGTATGGATGGGTTGGACCGAAGGCTGTTTCCGTGCTGTACGCCTCTATGACTCTAAATGGCCTTGTAAAACATGCAAAGTCAATCAGAATTGGGCAAAAGACGCCAATCTCATCAGCGACATCTGAATTTCAAGGAAGAATTCTGTAAAGTTTCTCCACTGTCCCAAGATGCACGTACTGGATGACAGTACTCCCCTCACAATGCACTCCCACGCAACCATAAACACAGCCCAGGACCTCACAATGTGTGAAATGCACAAAGACTTGATCCTTGCAGCCTACACACACTCATCGCAGCCCAGTGGCCAACAGAACTCAAAAACAGAGCCCTCATTTCTGCCCTGACGCTCACAGAATACAACAGCTCCTTCAAAGTCCCACAGTCTTTAAACAATAGCCAGAAATCCTTGCACGGTAACCCAACACAGCCCGAGAAACTCATGAAGCACAAAAGCCTCATGACACAACCCCTGTAACCATCACACTGGACGACAAACCCCTTCAATCCCAGCCTCAGGACCTCTGTGCCCACAAGCATAAACCTCTGCCCCGGATTCTCACACTTTTGATTCCTTCCTCCATATTATTGATCTTGTCTCACCTCTTGAGACAATCAATGCTTTGTTACTGAACTACTGTCAGCATTTGACCAGATATAGGTCACATAAAATATTTTCATAAAACGTTGCTGCAGTTTCATCAGCCTGAGAAATACGAAAAAAGCTGATGAAACGTCAGGTGATGTCTCAAAAGGTACAGCATGACAAGAGGCAATAAAAGCCCAGAGTAGGGCAGGGTTGTAGTCATCCCACATATTATGGCCTCAGAGCAGCTACAAGGCACATTACAGGAGGACGAAGTCGGAGGAAATACGAACATGAACAAAAGTAGTTAGTTACAATCCAGGCAATGGGGACAAAGGTGTGCTTTTCTGATTGAGGGATGGGGCTAGATATAAAGTAGACTGAGTTGTACTATCATGCAATATCTTCAGCATTGAAACAGGCCCATGCTTGTCCAGAAACAACTCCTGTAAGCCACTCCCTACTCCCACCAACAAATCTTTTCATTGTGTGATTCCAAGGAGAGAAAACAAAGGGGCAATTTAGCATGGCTAATCCACTTAACCTGCACATCTTTGGACTATGAGAAGAAACTGGAGAACCTGGTGGAAACCTACAAAGACACAGAGAGAACATGTAAACTCCACACAGACGGTCACCCAAGGTGGGGATCAAACCCAGATCCCTGACAATGAGTGTAGATGTAGCAGATTTCAATCAATGCCATCGGAAGAAAACATGTAATAGTGGATATTTTCACCGCAACTCTGACTCCAAGATGGGAAGGTGCTGACTGTTCATTTGTGGTTGGGCAGCCAGAAAAGGTCAACAGCATGGGTCCCAATGCCCGTTTGGTCAACGTGAACTTGGGGCCTGCCTCTTTCCTTTGCACAAGGTGAAGGTCATAACTGATGTTTGCATGAACAAACAAGAGATGCAATGCATTGCTTGAAGCGGGCTTACGACCAACAAGGTCACAGGAATTTAAAAAAACTTCACAAAAATGTAAATTGCAGCATGACAAAGAATGAGCAAGGGAGTGGAATGAATAATTCTTACAATAACCTGGCACAGGCTGAATAGTCTTGTCCTGAGATTGCGTTCCTTACTTTGCGAATGGCACACGTACTGTAATTTATATACAGATCACTGTACTGATGATCAAGAGTACAATGATGGCACAGTAACTGACTGGGTTGCAATTGCCTTTGGGTAGAGGATATGCCTAGGCAATTTTGCACACTGTGAAGTTGATGCTCTGCTTGGCTAGTAGCACAGCAAGAACTGGAGCATACATCTTCAGTCCTATTGGCAGTATGTTGTCACTGGCATGTGCAATAGAAAAAGCTTTCAATAAGGGCCAATTAATGTGGCTGTGCGGTTTTTTATTTATCCTATTTTTCTAATCAGCCTATGCAGAAATGTTATTCCTGTACATACCTCTGGAGCATGAGAGACTTGAACCCAGACCTCCTGGTCCAACGGTTAACTAGTGGCTCCTGCTCTGATTAGTAAAAAGTGAGGTCTGCAGATGCTGGAGATCAGAGCTGAAAATTTGCTGCTGGTTAAAGCGCAAATCAGGATGAAGGGCTTTTGCCCGAAACGTCGAATTTCCTGTTCCTTGGATGCTGCCTGACCTGCTGTGCTTTAACCAGCAACACATTTTCAGCTCCTGTTCTGATACCTAGCCTTTCTTGATATCACACAATCAATCAACTCAGCTAGAGACTGTCATGTGAAATGCTCGGGCCCTCTGCAGAAGGCCAAAATGGATTCAGAACCTGGGATCTCAGTCTCAGCAAACATCATAGACTGTTTAGGAGCGAGACAAGGAAACACTTCTTTATGTTACAGTGTGGTCAATCTGTGGAAATCATTACCACAGAAGGTTGTGGAGGCGAAGTCAGAATACATTCAAAAAGAATTTGGTAATTCTTTAAATATTAAAAGCATGAAGAGGCACGGACAGTAAAAGGGAATATGGCATTGAGACAGAGGATCCGCTGTCATCATAATGAATGCACAGCAGGCTTGAAAAGCCAAGTCATCTATTGCCGGTTTCAGTGAACTTCTGGTTTAAGATTATTGCAAATGCTTCAGCCTTTTCTTTTGCACTGATTTGCTGGACGCGCACATTTGAAGGATAATTGTAGAGCCGTATACTCCACTGAGTTGTTTGAGAGAGTAAGTGTTAACATCACGTCCCTCCTCAACCCAGTATGCACACTGTGGGTAACAGGTAAGCTTAATTCCTCATGCAGAGTAGAACAGACAGTGTTTAACACCCATGCCCCTCAGAATAAATCTCGCCAAATCCCCAGTCCTGCAGAAAGTCACTAACAGAATGAATCACTCAGTCTCTCATTCGTAATCTCACCATATTTCCCGCATTCTGTGTATCAGTATCAACGTCACATGTGTCCCACACAAAGCATGACATCATTAACCACCATATCCCTCACACAGACTGACAGTAATAAGCCCTACACTTTTCACACCCGAGGATAACAATATCAATCATCCCAAGGGCCCTCACATGGAGAAACAGATAGTATTCAGCCCAAGTGGAGTATAACTAACATTAATCCCTGAAATCCATCATATTGAGGGGAACAGATAGCATGAAACCCCTAGTATCTCTCAGAGGATAACCAACAGCATTAATCTCTGCTGTCCTCAGACTAATTCTCCCATCTGCCAGACACCGAGGGTGACTTACATATCACACTTGCTATTCCTCATACAGAGAGTAGATGACAGTATTAAGCACAATGACAGTATCCAAGAGTATTAATCTCAGTACACCTCAGAGCAAATGTAACTGACAATACAAATTACCCCACAAGTTCCCCTTCATTACAAGTAAAAGATGGCATTATTCCTCTAAATCCCTAACAAAGATACACAGAATATTAAATCCCACCCTATCCCTCACACTGTTGACAGCAATAAACCATTTATGTGTTTGTCTCCAAATATAAGAGAGAACATTAATCCAACATGAAATCGCAAAATACAGAAGAGATCCTCTAGTCCTTGGGACTGTACCATCAGAAATACACCAGTACTTACACGAGTCCTAGTTTCTTTCACTGGGCTCATGTTATGACAATTCAAATGCTCATCCAAGATCTTTTTAAAGGTTGTGAGGTTTCCTCGGTTGCTTATAAGTAATGGACAGTATAAATTAACTCATCGTTCAGAATAAACAGACTGTATTAATCTGATGCCATTCAGAACACGCGACAGTATTATTCAGCACATCACATCCGGAGAATAAGACAGTATTAATTGACAAGATCCCAAGTGCAACTAAGATTTAATCACCCTCAGTTCCGTATCCTAATCTTCCCACTTTCTTCATGTTGAAGTAACAGTGTTACTCACCCCAACACCCCACGAATAGTAACACTAATAATTCCCCATAATTTCTCGAAGACTGAATGACTTATTAACCATCCCAGATACCTCACATTGAGAAAAGCAGGCAGTATTAATTTCTAAGATCCATGAAGTCTAAAACACTATTCATACACACACAACTCTTATGCTGAAAGTGAAAGGCAGTACTCACCCCCACAATTCTCACAGTGACAGACAATATTAACCATCCCATGTCTATCATATGGTGAGAAATGGGCAGTACTAATTTGCATCCCTCACAATGTGAGAGATTATTAATCCAGGTATCTCACAATAAGAATAATGGACAGTATTAATCCCCAGGTCCCTCACAAACTGACAAAATTACCTCACCCAGCCCCTCATTCTGAGACTAAAGGATAATATCCACCCTCAGAGAAATAGCATTAATACTCTGATAGTCAACACTGAGCAAAACAGACTGTACTAATCAGCTAACGTACCACATACTGAATGAAACATTCAATCTCATGCCTATCACTTGCACATGAAAAACAGTTTTAATCTCGACTGATGTCACACTGTGGGTAGTGTTAGGATTACTCACCATGTCACTCAGAGGAGGAGTGACAATACTAATCTCCATATCACTGAAATGGATTAACAGACAGTATTAACCGACCTGTTATAACAAGACGGCAAATGTTCATCCTTTCGTCTCTTATCTGAAGAGTGTAAGTAAAAACCCAACGCCCTTTGCACAGTAACTCAATATAACTTCTGTGTCTCTCACAAGTAGTAATAACCCTTACCTAATTTTCACACCAATAATGAGACAGTATTAGTTCATAGATCTCAGAGTAACAGACAGCATCAATTCCCCCAAGACCCTCACATTGTGTGTAACAGACAGTACTAACACCTCCACGTCCCTCACCAAGTGTAACAGGTAGTATTAACCCCCATGTGCCTCACACAGAGAGAAACAGACAGCATTAGTTTCCTACATCACCCCCACCATGCCCTGGCGGTAATAATCTGACAGTATCACCTGCCTTGATGTTAATAATCTAACAGTATCACCTCCCCTGCGGTAATAAGGGTCAATGGGCTGAGAAGTGGCAGATGGAGTTTAATTCAGATAAATCTAAGGTGCTGCATTTTCAGAAAGCAAATCTTAATGGTAAGGTTCCAGGGAGTGTTGCTGAAAAAAGAAACCTTGGAGTACATGTTCATAGCTCCTTGAAAGTGGAGTTGTGAGTAGGTAGGATAGTGAAGGTGATGTTTGGTATGCTTTCCTTTATTGGTCAGAGTATTGAGTACAGGAGTTGGGAGGTCATGTTGCGGCTGTACAGGAGATTGGTAAGGCTACGGTTGGAATATTGCATGCAATTCTAGTCTCCTTCCTCTTGGAAAGGTGTTGTGAAACTTGAAAGGGTTCAGCAAAGATTTACAAGGATGTTGCCAGGGTTGGAGGATTTGAGCTACAGGGAGAGGCTGAACAGGCTGGGGCTGTTTTCCCTGGAGCGTCGGAGGCTGAGGGGTGACCTTATAGAGGTTTACAAAATCATGAGGGGCATGGATAGGATAAATAGGCAAAGTCATTTCCCTGGGGTGGGGGAGTCCAGAACTAGAGGGGCATAGGTTTAGGGTGAGAGGGGAAAGATATAAAAGAGACCTAAGGGGCAACTTTTTCACCCAGAGGGTGGTACGTGTATGGAATGAGCTGCCAGAGGATGTGGTGGAGGCTGGTACAATGACAACATTTAAGAGGCATTTGGATGGGTATATGAATAGGAAGGGTTTGGAGGGAGATGGGCCGGGTACTGGCGGGTGGGACTAGACTGGGTTGGGATATCATGGACGGGTTGGACCGAAGGGTCTGTTTCCGGGCTGTCCGCCGCTACGAACGGACACAGTGCCACCTGCTCCGATCCTGCCCTGACCGCAATCATCCGGCTGACCTGCTGCTCTCTGCCCGACGCCTCGCCCTGCTCCTGGCCCGGCGGGTAGAGCGAGCGGCCCGTCTGTCCGGCGGCAAGGCCCGTTTCCTCAGGCTCGGGCTCGGCCTCCACCTTCACCATGCCGCCGCCGCCTCCTCCTGCTTCTCCTCCGTCCTCCTCCTCTGCTTCTTCCCCGTCCTCCTCCTCCTCCTCCTGCTGCTGCTCCAGCCCCAGCTCCTGTTTGACGGCGCAGGGTGCGGCCAGGCCTAGCACCGCGCGGCCTTGCGTTTCAGGCTCATGCCGCCCCCTGACCCTCCCCCGGAGTCTCTCCTCCTCCTCCTCCTCCTCCTCCTCCTCTTCCTCCTCCTGTCCTTCACCTTCAGGCTGCTGCCGCCGCCGCTCCACAGCCCCGGGACCCGGGCCGGCCCGATGACAATGAACCGAGGCCCCGCTCCGGTTCTCCGCCGCCATGTTGCTCGCACTCTTCGAGGGGGGAGGGAATACGTCACTGCGCGCGTCCCCGAGCCCGCGCGGGTGGACGTACGGCGCGTGCGCGTCCACCCGACCAACGACGGCCGGCGTCGCGGTCCACCCGGTGACTGACAGCTCCTGTCCCCGCCCACCTGTCTCCTCCACCAACCCGGGGAATGACCAACCGCGCATGCGTGGCGGGATCCCCGAGGCGGGAGGGAGCGTTAGTAACCCCGCCCCCGATATCCCCTCAAGTCCCTCCTGCCGACTTGGCGAACGGCGCATGCGGAGGAGGCGCGCCGCTGATGGACAGCTTCTTTCCCCGCCCACTACTTGAAGACCAGTCCCCGCCCCCCGGAAGCATCATCCGTCAAACAGCGCGCGCGCGTCCCGGCCTGACGCTGATGGACATCATTCCTTCCCCGCCCCGTTTGCCTGCGAGCTCCGCCCCTTCGCGCGCCCTCCTACAAACAGCGCATGCGTCGGGAGCAGGCGATGAGTGACAGCTACTGTCCCCGCCCCCTTTCCACTCAAGCCTCACATCGGGAGGGACACACAGTGGAGCAAGTGGCAGCAAAGAGTTACACAGTCTGAAAGTGGCACGTTAGCTCAGTGGTTAGCACTGCTGCCTCACAGCACCAGGACCCAGGTGGAGTTTGCACATTCCCCCTGTGTCTGCGTGTGTTTCCACCCACAGTCCAAAGATGTGCAGGCTAGGTGAATTGGTCATGCTGAATTGCCAATGGTGTTAGGTGCATTAGTTAGGGGGAATGGGGTTACACTTCGGAGGGTCAGCAAACTAGTTGGGCCGAAGAGCCTGTATCCACACTGTAGGAAATCTAATCAAATGTCTCAGGTCACAAGTCACCGAGCCAGAGTCAGAGTGTCACAGAGACAGAGTCACACAGAGAGTCAGACGGTCACAGAATCAGACATTCGTAGAGCCAGAGATGCACAGAGTTTGAGAGTCAACTAGTCAGTGAGTGACAGAGTCATAAAGAGTCAGACAGGCACAAATTTACAGACAAAGACAGTCGCAAAGTCTGTGAGTCACAAAGTTAGAGGCTCAAAGTCACAGAGGCAGAGTCACAGCTACAGAGTTACTGAGTCATAGAGTCTCATTCACAGGGTGACTGACTCAGGGGGTCAGAGTGTCACAGAATCTAAGAGTCGCAGTCACGGAATCTGAGAGTCATACAGTCACAAAGTTACAGAGTTTAAGAGTCACAGATTCAGAGCAACACGGAGTCACAGAACGTGAGGTTCACAGTCTCACAGAGTGAGTCTGAAAGTTGCAGTGTCTCAGGGTCACAGAATCACAGAGCCTGAATGACTGAGTCACAAAGTCAGTGACTCACAGAGTCACAGATGCAAGCAGTCATTGAGTGACACTGTCATAGAGTCACAGAGTTTGAGAGTGACAGTCACAGAATCTGAGATTCAAAGAGTCCAAGAATCAAAGAATCAAACAGTCAAAGAGTCACAGAGTCAGAGACTCACAGATTAAGAGAGTCACAGAGTCACAAGTTCACAGAATAAGCCAGTCACTGAGTCAGAAAGACCTAGTTACAGTCAGAGAGTCACAGAGTAACAGACTCAGAGAGGCACAGACTCAGTGACTGGCATACTCTAACAGTCAAAGTCACAGTGTCTGAGAGTCATACAGTCACAGTCACAGTGCCTGAGAGTCATCCAGTCACAGAGTCACAGTGTCTGAGAGTCATACTGTCACAGAGTCTGAGAGTCATACTGTCACAGAGTCACAGTGTCACAGTGTCTGACAGTCAAACAGTCATGGAGTCTGAGAGTCATCCAGTCACAGAGTCACAGAGTCTGAGAGTAATACAGTCATGGAGTCACAGTGCCTGAGAGTCATCCAGTCACAGAGTCACAGTGTCTGAGAGTCATACAGCCACAGAGTCACAGTGGCTAGAGTCATACAGTCGCAGAGTCACAGAGTCTGAGAGTTATACAGTCACAGAGTCTCAGTGTCTGAGAGTCACACAGTCACAGAGTCTGAGAGTCATACAGTCACAGAGTCACAGTGTCTGAGAGTCATACAGTCACAGAGTCACAGAATGTGGGAGTCATACAGTCACAGAGTCACAAAGTCTGAGAGTCACACAGTCACAGAGTCTGAGAGGCATATAGTCACAGAGTCACTGTGGCTGAGAGTCATACAGTCACAGAGTCACAGTGTCTGAGAGTTATACAGTCGCAGAGTCACAGAGTCTGAGAGTCATACAGTCACAGTGTCTGAGAGTCACACAGTCACAGAGTCACATAGTCTGAGAGTCATACAGTCACAGACTCACAGTGTCTGAGAGTCATACAGTCACAGAGTCTGAGAGTCATACTGTTACAGAGCCACAGAGTCAGAGAGTCATACAGTCACAGAGTCTGAGAGTTATACAGTCACAGAGTCACAGAGTCTGAGAGTCATACAGTCACAGTATCACAGAGTCTGAGAGTTATACAGTCACAGAGTCTGAGAGTCATACAGTCACAGAGTCACAGAGTCTGAGAGTCATACAATCACAGTGTCTGAGAGTCATACAGTCACAGAGTCACAGTGGTAAAAACAATGACTGCAGATGCTGGAAACCAGATTCTGGATTCGTGGTGCTGGAAGAGCACAGCAGTTCTGGCAGCATCCAAGGAGCAGCGAAATCAACGTTTCGGGCAAAAGCTCCCAATGAAGGGCTTTTGCGTGAAACATCAATTTCGCTGCTCCTTGGATGCTGCCTGAACTGCTGTGCTCTTCCAGCACCACTAATCCAGAACAGAGTCACAGTGTCTGAGAGTCATACAATCACAGAGTCTGAGAGTCATACAGTCACAGTGTCTGAGACTCATACAGTCACAGAGTCTGAGAGTCAGACAGTCACAGAGTCTGAGAGTCACCAAATCAGAGCAATATGAGTCACAGAATATGAGGTTCACAGAATCCAATTGATAGAGACGGACAGTCACAGGGTCACAGATACAGAATCATACAGCTACTGTGTCTGAGGATCACACAGTCAGAGAGTCACAGAATCACAGAGTCAGAGAGTCACACAGTCACCGAGTCACAGAATCACAAATTCAGATTCACACCGGCACAGTGTCTGAGGATCACAGAGGTACAGAGTCACAGAGTCTGAGAATCAGAGAGTCCAAGTCACAGAGGCACAGGGGTGACTGAGTCACAGAGTCAGCTACTCACAGATTCACAGAGTTAGTCACAGTGATACTGTCATAAATTTACAAGTACACAGTCTGTGAGTCACAGAGTCTGAGAGACACGGAGTTACAGAATCAGAGATTTACAGGGACAGAGATTCACAGATTCAGAATCAGAAGCAACAGATTCAGAGCCACACAGTCACAGAGTCTGAGGATCACAGTCACGGAGTCACTGAGTTACTGAGTCACAGAGCTAGAAGGACTGAGATTCATGAAGCCAGAGAGTCACAGAGAGATAGAGTCACAGACCACGATGTCAGAGAGTCACAGCGTCAGAAATTCAGAGAGTTAGAGAGTCACAGAATCAAAGATTCACAGAGCCAGAGAGGCAGGGTGTCACATAGTCAGAGAGTCACTGTGTAACAGAATTACAGAATCACAGTGTCAGAGATTTAGAGACCACAGAGTGAGAGAGACACTGAGCCAGAGTCACAGAGACACAGAGACTGAGATTTACAGAGTCAGAGTCACACAGTCACAGAGACTGCGAGTCACAATGTCTGGAGGCAGGTAATCACAGAATCAGAGTAACACTGAGTCACAGACTCTGAGGTTCACATTGTCACAGAGTAAGAGTCTGAGAGTCAGTGAGTCAGACTGTCAAATAGTCATAGTCAAAAAGTCACAGATTCAGTGAGACACAGAGTCTGAGATTCATGGAGTCACAGATTCAGAGTGGCACAGACTTATATAGCTATACAGTCAAAGAATCACAGAGTCTGAGAGTCACAGAACCAGAGAATCAGAGTCACAGTGTCATAGAGTAAGACAGTCGTAGAGTCTCAGCATTTGGTATGCTTTCCTCTATTGTCAGAGAATTGAGAATAGTGTTTGAGAGATCATGGTGCTGCTGTAGAGGATTTTGGTTAGGCAATCTTTAGAATACTGTGTGTATTTCTGGATGATGTCACAGTGAAAAGTGTGAAGGACAGGCAATAACTAAGCAGCAACACAGGGTTAAACACAACTTAAACAATCCGTGTCACACACAGACAAACACAGACACAAACAAAGACATAGTCCTGAACTCTCGACCGTGGTACATCAGTGTCAATATATCATTGGCTCAACATTCTTTACAGGAACTGAACTCTTCCACAAATTCAACACCAATATCTTTGTTTGTTTCTCTCTGTTCTGTTGTCATTCTCTGCTCAATTCCTGGTTCTGAATATCCACATGAACAGATGTCCTAATTCCATGGGCCATGTCCTGCTCCCAAACACAGCGTCTGACTTCATTCTGGTGTGTGATACAGGAACCCCTCAGTGTCAGAGAGAACGTGAGTCTCTCTCATGTACAATCTCACTACCTCTCTCTCATACACAATCTCTCTCTCTCATACATCATCTCACTATCTCTCTCTCTCTCTCTCTCTCTCTGATACACCAACTCACTATTGTTTACTTCTATACACAATCTCTTTCTCTCTCTCTCTCTCTCATACATTATCTTGGTTTTGTTTGATTAGATTAAATTCCCTACAATGTGGAAACAGGCCATTTGGCCCAACAAGTCCACACCAACCCTCCAAGGAGTAACTCACCCAGACCTTACTCCTAACTTCTGCACATTACACTATGGGCAATTTAGCATGGCCAATTAACCTGACCTGCCTAAGTAAGCCCAGGGACATGATGGAGAAGATGGGGTTTTGAAATTGAGATTGATGATCGCATTCACTCTCTCACGCTCTCACAATTTCTCTTGCACACACTCTCTCATAAGCGCACATGCCTGTGTGTGCAATGTGAAAATATGTGTGAGAGTTACTCTGTGAGTCTGTATGTGTGCGCATGTGTGTGTGATTGTATGTGAAAGAGCGAGAGAAAGGGATCATGTGTGTGTGGTATGACTGTGTGTGTGTGTCACTAAGGCCCCATATCATTTTGTCATTTGTATGTTTAATCTGATATTTATATATTCTGAGGACACCTGATTATCTTTCAGTTATTCCCAGGGGATGGGACATGGGAAATGAGGAAGCCTTACTGGGATTGTACAGAGGACATGGACAACTCAAAAAAGCTCACAGATGGATGTGGAGATTGGCAGATATTCTGGAGTGGAGAGAGAAACAGATGCACACACACTGACCAAGGGATAGGGTTTGAGAGAAGAATATTTGGATGTAGAAGATGGTAAGTGAGTGGGTCAAACATTGAAATCCTACCAAGGTGTTTGAAGTGTTTTTATATCAAATATCAGACACCCGGGAGTGAGTTACAGACTGGAATCTAATTGAGGGATGTGTGGTGGTTTATATATGGAATAACAACGAATGAGTTAAAGACTGGAATCAAATTGAGGGGTTTGAAGTGGTGTGTATACATAGTCATGGATACGTGGAAGACAGTTACACATTGGAATCCTATCGATTGGTTCGGGGCGGTTTGGATATAGAGTAACAGATAGCTGTCTCAGTCTTTGTAAATTTGAGTCTCTCACATATTTGGAAAGTAAAGCAGATATTGCTGGAATGTGACATTGTCTCTCCACATTCACTGTACACAGGTTCTGGAATTTGCATTTTAATCTCCTTCAAAGGACTGTCTCCATTTCCTACATCTGCAAGGATCCATGAATGGAAATGACTTTTGACATACTCCCTCCTTGCCCTTGCTGACAGAATTCCAGCTCCAACTGACTCAGGCAGACATTTTAGATTTGTTCACAACCACCATTTTGTACTAGCGTAGCACTGACTGATGGAATAAATAGAAAATAGCAAGAGAGACTGGCAACACCAAAACAGTTTGAAAGTATTGAATATTGATCCCACACCAAAATCGAAGATTCTCTGACACGCAACCCCCAACACAGAGGACTGGGCAGAATGTGGGGATAATTTCTGAGGTTCTGCTCAGAATGTTCCTGCTCTCAGTGTGATTCCCACATGTAACTGTCTCTCTTTGACTATTATTTTGCTTTTTCCATCAAATGTGTCTATATTCCTGTGTGTGTGTGTGTGTGTGTGTGTGTGTGTGTGTGTTTCCAACTGAGTAAGCGTACCTTTGTGAGCGAGACACCGTGCCTTTGTTTGTCGAGTTTAAGGGTCAATGATTCCTTGATGGAATGTCTAACTCTCTCTCACTCACACGCAGGCACACGCACACTGACTCTTGCTCATACATCACTCACGCATACACTTAGGCCATCTCACTCTGGTTCTCACTCACTCTTCCATTCAATATGGGTTCAAAAGGTTTATGTATTGAATAACAGATACCCAAGTCTGAGTTACTGGCTGGAATCTAATCCAGGATTCAGTGGGGATTGACATACAGAGTAACCGCTAATGGAGTCAGGTGTTACTAGGGGACATAGCTTTAAATTAAGGGGTGGTAGGTATAGGACAGATGTTAGGGGTAGATTCTTCACACAGCGGGTTGTGAGTTCATGGAATGCCCTGCCCGTATCAGTGGTGAACTCTCCTTCTTTATGTTCATTTAAGCGGGCATTGGATAGGCATTTGGAAGTTATTGGGCTAGTATAGGTTAGGTAGGACTCGGTCGGCGCAACATCGAGGGCCGAAGGGCCTGTACTGCGCTGTATCCTTCTATGTTCTATGTTCTATAACAGATACTAGGGATTGAGTTACAGACAGGAAACTAGTATATGGAACAACAGAGCGTCAGAGGGAGTTACAGACAGGAATCTGATCAAGGTATTTGAGTGGTTTACCAGTAGATTAGAGCTAGCTGGGAGTGACTTACAGACTGGAATATAATCAAGAGGTAGCAGATGGCTTATACAAAGAGTGACAGATGCCCAGATGTGTGTTACACACTGGAATCTAATTGAGGAGTTCAAGGTGCTTTTTTTTTAATGTGGTACAACAGTTACCCGGGAGTGGGTTTTTGAGATGATAGAAATTATGGAGCCATGCAGCATGGAAACCGACCCTTTGGCCCAACTGGTCCATACTGACTAGTTTTTGAAAACTGAGCCAGCCCCATTTGTACTTTCCCTATCCTCACACCTATCCTGAGGTATTTTAAATATTGGGATTGTACCTGCCTCTATCACTTCCTCTGGCAGCTCCTTCCGTATACGCACCACGCTCTGTGTTAAAAAGTTTCCCCTCAAGTGTTTTTTACATTTTTCTCCTCTGACCCTCCGTGATGTTATTTCCCTCGGTAAACTCATCACTCAGCCTCCTATGTTCCAGGGAGAAAAGGTCCCAGCCTCTCCTGAGAAGTCAAGTCTTTAAGTCTTGGTAACATCCTTGTAAATCTGTTTCACACCGTTTGCAGTTTCATATCATCCTTCCCATAGCAGGGTGAACAGGATGGTATGCAGAGCGCCAATGTGGCCTCACCAATGTCTTGTACCGTCCTAACATGACATCCCAACTCCTGGACTCATTGCTCTGACCAATGAATTCAAGCGTGTCAAAAGCCTTCTTCACCTCCCCACCTGTGGCATCACTTTCAGGGAACTATGTCCCTGCGTTTCTCATCCTCTCTGTTTGACAACACTCCCCAGGGCACTACCATTAACTATGTGAGTCCGGCCCTGGTTTGGAGATCCTGGTGTTGGACTGGGGTGTACAAAGTTATAAATCACACATCACACAACAGGTTATAGTCCAACAGGTTTAATTGGAAGCGATGTTCCTTCGTCAGGTGGTGGTGGAGGACTCAATCCTAACATATAGAATTTGTAGCAAAAATTTACAGTGTGATTTAACTAAAATTATACATTGAAATATTGATTGTCTGTTAAGCCTTTCATCTGTTAGAATACTGTGATAGTTTCACTTCTTTCATGTGTAAATCACAAAACCTTTTTTTAAAAAATGTAGCATTCTCGGGTTAGCTGTTAACAATGGTGAAAGCTAGACAATATGTTGAAGGTGTTGGCCCCCTGTGTTCTCTGTCTATGACCTGATGTTTAAATTGATTCTAACCTAAAAAGTGAGATAACGGAGTTCTACATGAATGCATGCAGTTTTTGAACAAATTACAGTATAACCCTGCAAGTACAAATTCACCCCACAAAATATATGTGTGCATGTGTGTGTGTGTGTGTGTGTGTGTGTGTGTGTTTGTGTGTGTGTGTGTCTGTCTTGGGGGTTGTGAGTGTGAAAAAGTGTATGTGTGTGTGTGTGTAGTGAGTGCAGGGTGTCCTAAGCACGTGAGGGGGTGCATGTGTGAGTGTGAGAATGTGTGTGCCTGTAGGGGTGTGTGTGGGTGTCTGTGTGCATGTCCGTGTGTACATGTGTCCATGTGTATGTGTGTATAGGAGTGCCTGTGTGTCTGAGAGAGTGTCTGTGTGCGTGTAGAGTGTCTGTGTGTGTGTATAGTGCAATAGTGGTCACCTGTAGTGTGACATGAACCAAAGGTCCTGGTTGAGGTACTCCCTATGGGTACCGAACTTAGCTATCAGCCTCTGCTCGGCCACTTTTCTCTGCTGCCTGTCCCGAAGTTCACCTTGGAGGATGGTCACCCGAAGGTCCGAGGCTGAATGTCCTGGACCACTGAAGTGTTCCCCAACTGGGAGAGAACACTCCTGTGACGACAACGGATGAATGGGCACCGCACAACAATCAACATGTATCGACATGTGTCTCTGTGTGTGGGAGACTGTATATGTGCGTATGTGTGTCTGTGTGAGTGAGAAAGATTGTGTGCATGTGACATTTTGTGTGTGTGCGAGACTTTGTGTGAAACTGTATTTGAGTGTGTATGTTTGTCTGTGTGTGTCTGTGTAGATGTGTGTCGATGTGTGAGTGTGTTTTTGTTTGAATGTCTGTGTGTATGTGCATGTCTTTGTGTATGGGAATGAGTGTGTGTTTATGTGAATGTGCGAGAGACATGGTATATGTTATTGGACTAACATAAAACACAAGAAGAATTTGTGTTTTAAGTACATGCACGCAGGCACATACACAAATATATACATGTGCACATACATGCACACACCTCTCACACAATGCACGTAGTCTCACACATGCAGAGACAGAGACACTCAAGCACATACTATCACACACAAACACACAAAAGGCCTCACGCATACACACGCTGTCTCACATGCACATGAACATACACCATCTCTCACAAACAAACATAAACACATACACACTCCCACAAGCAGAGACATGCACATAAACACAGACACTTAAGCAAAAATACAGACAGACAGGCAGACGGACAGACAGGTACACACACACACAGTCTCATACAAAGTCTCCCACACACAGACACACACAAAATCTCAAATACACAGTCTTTCCCACACAGATATACTTACATGCACACATACAGTGTCCCAAACACAGACACACAGAGATATTCAGACACATGCAGATGCATACATACACAGTCTTGCACACACACAGACACGCACTCACACTGTCTCACATACACACATACAGACACAATCTCACATGGAAACAGAAAGAGTTTCTCCCATACACAGACATTCGCAAATGCAGACATGCGATCTCTCTCATACACACAGAGATGCATGCACACACACTGTTTCTCTCACACAATCTCTCACACAAACCGTCTTGCACACGCAAACAGGTGGGTGGCACGGTGGTACAGTGGTTAGCACTGCTGCTTCACAGTGCTAGAGACCCGAGTTCAATTCCCGGGTCTCTAGAGACATAGGCAACTGACTGTGTGGAGTTTGCATGTTCTCTCCTTGTCTGCGTGGATTTCCTCTCGATGCTCCGGTTTCCTCCCATAGTTCAAAGATGTGTGGGTCATGTTAATTGGCCATGCTAAATTGCCCGTAGTTAGGTAAGGGGTAAATGTAGGGGTATGGGTGGGTTGTGCTTCGGCAGGTTAAAGGGCCTGTTTCCACACTGTAAGTAATCTAAATAATCACTCACACAGTCTATCTCTCTCTCTCTCTCTCTCTCTCTCTCTCACAAACACACAGAGTCACAGTCACACACTCTCACACTTGCACTTTTCAAAATGTTAAAAATAATAAAAAAATTGGATCAGTCTAGGAACTGTTCCTGAAGAATTGAGCGGATGTTGAAATAGCACTTAATGGTCGTGTTGAGACAGGTCATTGAACTGTTGAGCTTTTTTTAGATTCTTGGTTTTACTGGAATTCCTGCTTCTCACTTTTTTAAGCTGGTTAGCAGTAGTCAGACTAAGGGAGAGTCTTCCTATTATCTGGCTGCGAGGTAGCTGACGTCAAGCAGAGTGAGAGAGGCGTGTGCCTGAAACACATGGGCACCGTCAGGAACAATTCTTTAATTGTGCCCATCACAGCATTCTGACACAAATCCATCCTTAGGGTTGGCAGTCCCTCAGAGACCAGGACGTTGCTCTTCCAATCTGTGTGTGTGGCTGTTCAGACTGGTGGGCCTACTGCAAGCTGTGTTACATTTCTGTTACAGCTGTGCTACAGCGTGAATAACACTAACTAACCAGAAACAGAATAGAAACATGTTAAGATAATTGCAGACCTGAAGGACAGGAGGATGGTTAAAATAGAACAGGCTGAATTAAATTTATGTAATCGTAAGAGGGAGAGATGTTACCCAATTGCAGCGTTTTATTTATTATGAACAGAGAGAGAAACATGTGGTTGGATTCAATTTCCCATTCACAGCAGTGCATATTATCTACAGGGTGCACGCCAAAATTCACCAAGGCTCCTCAGATGGCACCTTCCAAACAGACAACCGCTTCAATCTAGAAGGGGAAGGTGAGCAAATACTTGGGAACACCAAGTTCCCCTCCGACTCACTTACAATTCTAATTTGGAAATATTTTGCTCACCCTTTTGCTGTTGCTAGGACAAAATCCTGCAATTCCCTCCTTCAGGGCATTGTGCTATACCTACAGCACATGGACTGCAGCAATTCGAGAAGGCAGCTCACCACCTCCTTTTCAAGGGGTAACCAGAGATGGGTAATGCATAGTGGTGCAGTCAGTGTTGCTGATGTCCAACAAGTGAATAAATACAGCGTAATTTTGTTTATGTGATCTTCAGAAAGAAAGGAACTGCAGAGGTAAAAGTCTTATTGATTGGAAGTGCCATTTCAACATTAGTAAGTGAGAATATAGAGGAAAGGACACATCATGTCTGACTCTGATTCATAATAATGGCATTTGAAATATATTGATTGCGGTTTGCCGATAGCAGTATTGAAGTGCCCGAATAAATTAAGAAAATCAAACAGAACATTTCATCATACACACGACTGAAATAAGTACTCATTTATTGTATCCGTTGCTCCTGATGCAGTCTCCTCTACACTGGGGAGACTGGGCACCTCCTAGCAGAGCGCTTTAGGGAACATCTCCGAGACACCCGCACCAATCAACCACACCATCCCGTGGCCCAGCATTTCAACTCCTCCTCCCACTCTGCCGAGGACATGGAGGTCCTGGGCCTCCTTCACCGCCGCTCCCTCACCACCAGACGCCTGGAGGAAGAATGCCTCATCTTCCGCCTCGGAACACTTCAACCCCAGGGCATCAATGTGCACTTCAACAGCTTCCTCATTTCCCCTTCCCCCACCTCAACTTAGTTTCAAACTTCCAGCTCAGCACTATCCCCATGACTTGTCTGGACTTGTCCGACCTGCCTAGCTCCTTTTCCACCTATCCACTCCACCCTCTCCTCCCTGACCTGTCATCTTCATCCCCTCCCCCACTCACCCATTGTACTCTATGCTACTCTCTCCCCACCCCCACCCTCCCCTAGCTTATCTCTCCACGCTTCAGGCTCACTGCCTTTATTCCTGATGAAGGGCTTTTGCCCGAAACGTCAATTTAACTGCTCCTTGAATGCTGCCTGAACTGCTGTGCTCTTCCAGCACCAGTGATCCAGAATCTGGTTTCCAGCATCTGCAGTCATTATTTTTACTTCCATGATACCTTGACAGTCGAAAGAGTCATATGTTTTTTCTTATTGTGACAAAATTCCAGGGATATTTCTGAAGCAATATGCTCTGAAGACGCTAGAGGGCAAACCATTGTGATCATGACACTGAGCAGTCAAGCAGACTTACTTCATTATGAAAGAGCAAGGAGGCTTCAGTCTGGCAGAGATATAATAATACTGGATTAAGTTATTGCTTTGTGAAGAAGAAGCAATACACAGTTACTAACATTTTACATTTTGATAAAGCAAGCTGCAATGAGAAGGTAATTTCTCATCAGCAGCAGTGTGCACTACCTCCAAGATGCACCACAGAAATTCACCAAGTTTCATAAATCCCACCTCCCAAACCCACAAGCGCTTGCATATGGAAGGACAAGGGTAGCAGATACACGGAAACACCACACCCTGCGAAATCTCCTCAAGTCATTGCTGCTGCTTTAGGATGGCTGGGTCAAAATTCTCCCTCCTGAAGCACTTTGTGGATCTATCACAAGCACAAATGTCTATGTAAGTGAAATAAATGATGCAATGATCCGATTTATTTTCTTCATTAATTCATTTGGGCACTTCAATACTACCACCAGGAAGTCTGTCATGTTTTATTATCTTCTGTTTATACCGATTCCCTTAGATTTCTTAAGAATCATTTCCTGGGGCATGATTTGTTTGAGTTTACAAGTGGTTCACATTGTGTTTGGACGTATAAAGAATGCTGAATTAAACTAACATTCAATTGAAGATATCCTCTTTTTAACCTGTAATTATATCCAAATGCTATTTGGTTTACATTGTTGCTTATGCTCTTTTTTCCTTCTCATTACAGGGCACTTCATCAAAATTTTGGGAAGCATACACTACTTGTTGTCTTCAGTGCAAACATTGAATGCCATTTTATTCAGATCTCTGCCAAACAGCAATCCCTTGACCTTTCACTGTGAGGCGAGTACAATTTGAGTTTACATTAGTCTGTCCTTTCTTGGCGTCAGGACATATTGCTTTGGAATTTTCACTGGAATTTAATTAAAATTTATATTGAAGAAAGACTCATCCTGTTTCCAATTTATCATGGAAGCAAAGCACTATTTTCACCAACTTACCAAATGTGACGATAAGTTCCATTTTCATGACCAACTCATTTGCAAAGCTCAATACTGTAACAGGAAGTCTGTCCTCCATTCCATTTTATTTCAAATTGCTTTCCTTTGTTGAACCAGAGTTGGAGTTATGTGCTCCCTTACCTTTACCCTCTCTTAACGTCCCAATATCCTTAGCTGCTTCCTTGAGAAAGTGATCATGAGCTTTTCACTTATGTCTGTCTGTTTTTCCCCTGGGTCTGTCTCTCTTCTCCTGGTTTCTCTCGCTCTTTTTTCCCCATGTCTCCCTGTCTCCCCACCCCCCATCCTCCACCCTCCACCCCCCGTTTCTATCTCTTATCACCTGTCTCTCTGTTTTTCTCTGTGTCTTTCTCTTTTCGTTCGCATTTGCAGATGCATTATTTTCCTTTATTTGTAGACAACACACAATCTCAACACACAGCAGGTCAGTCTGGGATTTGATAAGCACTTGATTTTGGAATAGGGCCTAGCCACACAGGATTCTCAGTCTGCGGCAGCTTCTGACCAAGTCTGCTCATCTACAATTCAGTGGCTGAGCTGTTTCTGATTATGCATATTTGAGTCTGTCAGATATTCAGAGCTCAGAAAGTAAGACAGGCATTGCTGGAATGTGACATTGTCTCTGTATAAACATGTTCTGGAATTTGCATTTTAATCACCTTCAAGAGTTGTCTCAATTTCATACACCTATGAATGGAAATGGCTTTTGACACTTTTCCCCTTCTTCCTCGCTGACAGAATTCCATATCCAACTGAGTCTGGCAGACATTGTAGGTTTGTTGATGGCAGTCATTTTGTTAGCACAGCACTCATATTGACTTTATAAATAGGGAAAAGCAAGAGAGACTGTGACATCAATACAGTTTGAAGATATTGAATGTTGATCCCACACTAACACCAAAGATTGTCTGACCATAACCCCCCTGACATAAAGGACTGGGCAGATCATGGGGATAATTGCTGAGGTTCTGTCTCAAAGTTTCCTGCTGTCAGTGTGACTCCCAGATATACCTCTGTCTCTATCATTCTTATTTTCCATATTTCCATTAAGTGTGTCTGTATTTCCGTGTACATATATGTGTGTGTGTGTGTGTGCATGTGTGTGTGTGCGTGCATATGATTGTGTTTCTGACTGTGAACAAGAGAGATTGTGCCTGCATGTGTGTCCCCATTTGTCCTGAGATTGTCCAATGCAGTGAAAAATCCTCTCAGCATTTATCCTGCCAAGCTCCTAAGAATCCTATAAACTCAATTAGATCACCTTCAGATCTTCAGTCGTCTTGTAGGATTGTAAAATCAACAACTTTTACAAAATATGTTTTAAGATTGAACATAATCATTAGAAAAGGAAGAAAGCCAACACAGTAACTGAGTGCAATGATAAATTCCTGTTCCTTTTGGTATGTGCCAATCATTTTCATTCTGTAATGTTATTCCATTTGTTCGCTTTAGTGAAAGGTGTATCTGTTACTCAGCTGTGTCATCTCCTCATGGAAAAGGTCAGTGAAATGGAGCAGCTACAATCTCTTCAGAAAAATACGACTACGATAATGTTGCATTATGTTTATCTTGTTCTCAACAGGAACACATTGCTAGATTACGAAGTGAACAATCACTGCCCTCAGATACATTCAAAGTGAAGATGTCAATTTGCATATATTCCAGACGTTCTTCTGAAAATGGCACAACCAATAATTCTACAAAGTTAAAAATCACACAACGCCAGGTTATAGTCCAACAGGTTTAATTGGAAGCACACTAGCTTTCGGAGCGACGCTCCTTCATCAGGCGATTGACTGATGTCTATGTCGATATGTGCAATCTTCTTGGAGATCCTCTCCACTTTAAGCCGGTGGTTCACCTGATCACCTGACGAAGGAGCGTCGCTCCGAAAGCTAGCGTGCTTTCAATTAAACCTGTTGGACTAGAACCTGGTGTTGTGTGATTTTGAACTTTGTATACCCCAGTCCAACATCGGCATCTCAAAATCATGAATAATTCTACAGATCAGGATAATTCATTACCCAATTCTTGCAGCCTTTGCCATGTCAACAACATGGAGGTAGTGGTGGAGATAGTTATTTGGACTGGAGGCCTGTGATCAGTAGTGTGCGGCAAGGATCATTTGGGTCCATTGCTGTTTGTACATTTATTTCAACAATTTGTATGAGAATATTGGAGGTATGATTAGTAAGTTTGCAGATGACACTAAAATTGGTAGTAGAGGGAAGAGTGAAGAAGATTAAATAGGGCGGCTCAGTGGTTAGCACTGCTACCTAACAGCGCCAGGGACCAAATTCCCTAGCGGTGTGGAGTTTGCACATTCTCCCAGTGCCTGTGTTGGTTTCCTCCCGGTGCTCTGGTTTCCTTCCGCAATCCAAAGATGTGCAGTTCAGGAGAATGATGAATTGCCCTTAGTGTTAGGTGTATCAGTCGGGGAAATGAGCCTGGGTGGGTTACTCCTCGGAGGGTCGATGTAAACTTGTTGGACCGAAGGGCCTGTTTCCATACTGTAAGAAATCTAATCTAAATTCCAAAGAGGTTTTGAACTTGCTCACTGGGAAGAGAAGTGGTAAATGAAGGTTATTTAAGATAAATGGAAGGTGTTGCATTTTGGTAAGGCAAACTGGTGCAGGACATGTACAGCTAATGGTAGGACTCTAGGAAGTCTTGTTGGACCGAGGGACCAAGGGATGCATGTACATAGTTCCTTGAAAGAGATGTTGCACATGGACTAGATGGTGTCCAAAGCCATTTGTAACATTTGTCTTCACTGGGCAGAGCACTGAGTATAGGAGTTGGGTAGACATGTTTCAACTCTACCAAGCATTGTTGATGCTACTTTTGAAATAATGTCCACAATTTTGCTCGCTCTGGTTGAGGAAGGGTGTTGTAAACTAAAAAGAGTTCATAGACAAAATCAAGGACAGGGTTTGAGTGCAGGGTATGAGTTATAAGGAGGATTTTGATCGGCTGGGCCTTTTTTCCCTGTTTGGTATGAGGCTGAGGGATCACGTTATACAGGTACATCATGTCGTTAGGGCATTGATAATGTAAATAGCAAAGATCTGTTTCCTTATGGTAGGGGATTCCAACACTGGAGGACATAGTTTAAAGTGAGTGTGGAAAGATTTAAAAGGCACTGACGGGCAACACTTTCACAAAGAGTGTGGTGCACATCTGGACTGAGCTGCCAGAGGAAGTGGTGGAAGAGAGTACAATTTTAATATTTCAAAGACATTTGGACAGGTAAATGAATAGGAAAGGGTATGGAACAAACACAGCCAGAGGGATGAATTAGGTTTTGGATACTTTGTTGGCATGGATGTGTTGGTCCAAAGGTTGAATTTCCGTGCTGTGTGATTCTGAATCTGTGGCTCCAATGCCTGAACAGAGCAGAAAGGGATGTCTGAGATACTTTCTGTCAATGTGCCCAGTGAACAGGTAAACATTTGGTAGAAACATAAAAAGCAGGAGCAGGACGAGGCTATTCCGCCATTCATTTAGAAAAGAGAATCTCTGTTATCAGAATTATCTTGGCATGCATTGTACCCTTTTGGAAGTTGTCTGCATTCATCAGTGTCATTAGAAACCAATAAAGGCACAATCCAATGCAGCTGTGATGTTGCAGTTTGTGTAAACCCCTGATGTAAACTGGCTGGTTTTATCTCACTTTTAATATTTTTAATTAATTTAAAATTATCAATTGTTTAATTTGCTCATTTGTCTTTGTGTGGAAGTTGGGGCTGGAATCAAAGAGGAATAGATTTAAATCTGAGCCAGAATTTTGATTACCTCACCTTTATTTTGAATTTTGCTGTTATAGTTACGGCCCAGTTAATAATTTGTTCAGAGTTACTTTTGAGTGGAAGATTTCTGATGTCAGTTAACGTAAACTCTTCACTAGCTGTTCAAATGTTTACTGCAGAAAGATTGTGGTCAAGTTTGGTGTTGATGGAATCATGTAACTTTACTGTGTTGTGAATATAAAAACAGGAAGGTAGATGTGATTTGCCTTTTAGTCTGCACGTCATAAGGCATTTGCCAGAGTATACTTTGATCTACTTAATAGTTGAAAAAACTTAACTAGAAGATGCTGCAATCAAGCCAAACTTTCTCTCTCTCTACCCAGTGTCCAATGTGCTGGTATAGCATCATCAAATTTCCATTTAAATGTGCATTTAAATAGTGCCATTGGGTAATTTTGTCACAAAACTTCGAGATATTTGCTATCTGACTGATTCCGTGTTTTGTAACTATTCTTAACTTGACACACAGCCAACCTGCTGACAATATTAATCATTTCTAAGAGGAAGTGCTCCCTTTCTGATTCCACGTCTGCCTACATTGTGGCCGTGCCAACAACGCCTCTTCTGATGATAATCGTCAATGTGCATCACATTTTCACTTTTCATTTTTTGCATGTTTACTTCGCCTACACTGGATTTTGTAAGTTCATTATCTACATGAGCGCTTCCAACCTATACATGGCAGTGTGCTTCACTGTCTTGACCACAATTGATCGATACGTAGCAATATGTTTTAAGAGGCTGAAAACAACATATTGCAGATGGAGGAGAGCAACTGCAACAATGTTGAGCACCACTGCCCTGGTTTACCTCGTGAACGTACCCTGTTGGTTTGCATATGAACCTGAACAAGTAATTGATCATATACAGTGGGGTTGTCACCATAATTTGAATTTCTTCTTTTCTCCAGCGCGTGCAGCATTCTCTGGTTGCAAAGTACCTTATCTGTTTGTCTTCCATTTTCTTTGACATTCCTGTTTAATTCCTTGATGGTCAGACATATTGTAGTCACCAAGAGAGCGCGCAGGGCCATGCAGGGGATGCAAAAGTGAGAGTCAAAAAGCTCCAAGGTGGGCAGTCAAAGGACGTCCCTTATTTTACTCTTCGAGCAGCTTTATACTTCTGTGGTTTACAGTAGCAGTAAACTTTTCCTCTACAATGATAGCAGACCCTGCATGTGTCATCAATGTGAATATGCAAGTCCTGCTGACTTTGCCACTGAAACTAGCCTCATGCTCATGTACTTGAATTCATGTACACAAATGTGCATTTATGCAGCCACACAATGTAAATTCAGGCAGGAGCTGAAGAAAGTGTTGACATCTCCTTGGCCGTGTATTCTCAGATTAGCTAATCAAAATTAAAAATGAGAGGTATCATATTCTCTGCCGGCTTGCTTCACCCTGTCTCAGGAAGTTCTCATACAGATAACAAAATCTCTTAGATTTCAATTTCCTCAATTCAAATCTGAATGCATGAATAAAGAGTGATGTAATTATATACCATTTTTCAGAAATTGTGTTGTAGGTCTTAGTTCTGTCAAGTTACAATGATGGAATAATTTCTCATTGCTTGGGCACCAGCCAGAATGCAGGTGGAAGATTCTAATCCAATACACTCAGAGCCGTTCGTGGTCAGACGGGGAGTGAACGCACTTTATGAGACCTCTCTGCCATGCTGTGGATTAGGGATCTGTAATAGCTGCAAAGCGACTTATTAATTGATTTATTGTCATGTGTAACTCAGTACAATGAAAGGCACCCTTTAGTAGCAGTGCAGACAGATCATGTTAAGCAAGGATACACAGGTCATAGTATGCAAAAAAAAACATTTGGACAGAGGCATATAGACGACATGAAATGGACTGTGCGAGGCAATATCAATGTTTGCAAGTTTAGCAAGTTTGCAAGAGTCCATTCATCAGCCTAATATAAGAGGGAAAATGCAGTTCTTGAACCTGTTGGTGCCCGTGTTCAAGCTTCTGTACCTTCTGCCTGACGGAATAGATCGTAGGAGAGCATTACCTGGATGGGCTGGATCTTTCATGATGTTAGGAGCCTTTCTGTGGCAAAAAAAAAGCGTAAATGGACTCCATTGCTGGAAGTTTCGCTTTTGCGAGGATCTGGGCTGTGCACACAACCTTCTGTAGTCGCTTACGGTCTAGGGCAGAACGGTTGCCATTACAGGCCGAATTTCGCCTAACCTGCACATTTTTAGACCGTGGGAGGAAGCCCACGCAGACACGGGGAGAATGTGCAAACTCCGCACAGACAGTTGCATAGGGCGGGAATTGAACCGGATTTCAGGCTCTGTGAGGCAGTAATACTAACTACTGTGCCGCCCATCAGCTACTTTGATGCAGGCGAGTTCCTCAACCGTCTTTCTGAATTCAGTGACTAGTTCTTTAGTATTTGCGAAGCTGAGAGAGACACTCTTCTAATCGTACCACGTAAACATGGCTCGAAGTGCATTAATAAAGAGGTATGTGGTGGTGCTGTCACTTTAAAGGATATTTTTTCCAGTTGTTTTTTTCTTGAAGAGAAGTTGTAAGGTAGAAGTGAAGTATTAGCTACTGAAGATGAATGGTGTAAGTGACCTGTGAGGCTTTTCTTCTTTAATAGGCCAAATGGGTGAGGCTAGCTCTCACAGATCCAGATATCTGTGGTTTATGTTTTTCAGGAACATCAGAAGCTCTTGGCGTGTCAATACAGTTTGAATCTATAATGAATTTCTCTGACTGCTAAACTTCTGAATTTACTTGATGATTTCTTTCTCCTAGAATTAAGAACTGCATGTGCAAATCTATATCTAAATTGACCTTTCTGCCAAGGGATGTGTTTATGGGATGGTACTAATTTGGAACAGTTAATTAGTAATAGCTGCGGTATGTGTTGTTCTGTTAAGCTTTCCAAGCATTGAGTTATTCTAGATTCCTATTTTCTTGTGTGTGTGTGTGTGTGTGTGTGTGTTTTAACTATTGTGTTTAAATGCATTTGGTTTGATGAACGTGGAGTAGTATGGTTTGCAGCTAGAATACAGCACTTTGTATCTTCATACAAAATAAGAAAATGTTACGGTCCAGACAGGCTTTATTAATTCACGGGATGGGGGTGTCGCTGGCTAGGCAGCATTTATTTCCTAACCCTAATTGTACAGAGGATCATTAGGAATCAGTGACATTGCTGAAGGCCTGAGGTCACAAGTATGCCAGACCAGGTGATGATACGTTTCCTTCCCTAAAAGATGGGTAATCTTCTATATAAATTCTGTTTGTTTAAAATGACATGGTCAAACTGCACCTCTCCTGGAATACCCATGTTACACCTGCTTAAAAACATGAACAAAGTTAGGGTCTGGGCTACTTTCTTGAAATGTTTTGAGGGGCTCCGACCTGGTACATAATGAAGCAAAACACACTTTTATTTTTATATTACATTGACAATATAGACACGTCGAAAGTAAATGAATTGGCTTCACTAGCACTCAGTCGAAATACTAAGCAAAATAATATCATATATTAACTGCTGCTAATTATCTGTTCCAATATAGCAGCATCCCATAATGCACCCTTTGCCAAGGCAACTTCAGTAAAATAGATTGTTTTAAATGCATTTCTTGCATCAGGAAGGGTGCTCCAGCTTTTAGTTGAGACAGAGTCAGGAATAAGAACGTCTGTATCTCGCTTCAAGATTCCATTAGAAGCGGACAGCTAAACCTAAAACTCTGAACTCTATATGAGCTTGGTTCTATTGGTCCATTAAAAAAAAATAACGATCCGTCACAAGTTATCGACTTTACTGGCTTTAAGCGGACCACCCACACCTCTATCCTAACCTCTCTTCAAAGCAGAAAATCCAGGATAGCATGAAATAATCACGCATCCCCATTAAAAAATGAATGACCAATATTCAGATGCCTTAATTAACAAAAGCCATATGCTACCAGAACGTTACTATATGTAATATATATAAATATATGCATACACATTACGTTGACTTCAAACAGGCAAATATCCATTTTAAATCCATATCTTTCCCATCATCGAATACTTCTGTCTTCCTTCATAAAAGTCATGACAACACATCAGCCATTACATTTTCTTGTCCTGATACGTGTATACTCATCAAATTGATTGGCTGCAGTAATAATCTCCATTTACATAGTCTTAGTTTTTCTCCCAAAATGTTTAAAGTTCAGGATATGCAATTTTTTTTCATAAACTTTGATGGCAACATAAATGTTGAACTGTTGCAGCACAAGTATCAAACTCAAGGTACCTTTTTCAATTGTTGAATTTTGTTGATGGATACTCAAGTTTGTGGAAAATACTTAGTCGATCTTTCGATCGTCTCATCATCCTCTTGCAAGAGTACAAAACGGACAAAAACAGCACTTGCTTCAATAGTCACCTGAAGTGACTTTGCACAACAGGGTCTGTCTAACACGAGGGGAATGGTTAACACAGCTTCCAGGCTTTCAAATTCCTGCTGACACTGCTCTGTCCACTGAAATGTTCTGCGCTTCTTCAGCAATCAGTCTGTTGAGTAACCACACTGCTAAAACCTGTAACGAACCTGTAATTTAAAAAAAAACACGCACAGTCCCAGATGTTATAGTACTTCCCTCTTAATCAATAGCATGGGAAACTCCCCAATAATCTTTGTTTACACGTTCCATGGGACGATAGGTCCATTTTTAATAACATGGCCCAGGAATGTGTCTTGTGCTTTTCTGAATTCAAGACGAGCCAAATTTCTCACCAAGCCCGCTTCCCGAAGTTGATCGATTAATTCTGATAGATCCTTCAAATGTTCCTTTCTTGTGTGAGTAGAAAACCACAGAGCATTAACATGACAAATGCACATCAATTGAACAGGACTCATCTTCCATTTAAATTCATGTCATTCCTCAAAGCAGTTTGGAATTCTGTTATCTACACAACTGGGTGTAGACCCTGAAATGGTTTTATTGGTTCGTCTTTGAAGTTTGGCTGGCCCATTTTTAAAAAAAAATGAAATTGTGTGACATCGAGTTGATCTGATTAAAGTATTGAAAATATTAACAAGAGAGCACAGCATAATTCCATTGTTTGAGTATTCTAGAATGAGGGAACAGAATCTGAGAATTAACACCAGAGCATTCAGCAAGATTTAGGAAGCATTTCTAACTATAAATGAAAGTGGATGTTGGAGCAAATGCGAATTTTAAATCCGTGTTCATTTTTGTTTGTAAAGCAAATGCATCAAGTGAGATGGGCCAAAGGCAGAAGTGAAGAGTAAGTGCACAGGTCAGCTCTGATCTCAATAAATGACAGAAGTGACTGTGGGGCTGAAAGGCCTTTCGTATGTTCCTACCTTGCTTGCGTATTAGACATGCATATTAGAATCAGATCAGCAATGGTCTGATGAATTGGTACAGCAGACCCCAGAGGACAAACAACCTACATGTGGAAGCAGAGCTCTTTTCACAAGTAACCTAAATTGTACTCACATTTATGTCATGATTTGATTCACAACAAGTGGAATGACGTAACTTTGTGTTGTGGATGTAAGTTTGCCCACTGACCTGGAAGGTTAAGTTTTAGATGTTTTGTCACCATATTAGATAACATCATCAGTGAGTCTGCGGATGAAGCACTGGTAGTATAGCCCACATTTTATTTATGTTCTTAAGTGTCCTTGGTTTTGTGATGTCATTTCCTAAAGTGATATCATGTCCTGCAGTTATGTCGTTTCCAGTGGAGATGGCATTCCCTGTTCTTTTTCTCAAGGGGTGGTAAATGGGATCCAAGTCAATGTGTTTGTTGATAGAGTTCTGGTGGAATGCCATGCTTCTAGGCATTCAGGTGTGTCTCTGTTTGACTTGTCCTAGGATGGACATGTTGTCCCAGTCGAAGTGGTGTCATTCCTCATATGTATGCAAAGATACTAGTGAGAGTGGGTCATGTCTTTTTGTGGCTAGTTGATGTTCATCTATCCTGGTAGCTAGTTTTCTGCCTGTTTGTCCAATATAGTGTTTGTTACAGTGCTTGCAAAATATTTTGTAAATGACATTAGTTTTGCGTGCTGTCTGTATAGGGTCTTTCACGTTCATTAGCTGCTGTTTTATGTGTGTTTCTGGGCTACCATGATGCCAAGGGGTCTGAGTAGTCTGGCGATCATTTCTGAGATGTATTTGATATAGGAGAGATTGGCTGAAGTTTCTAGATCTGTTTTGTCAGCATGTTTGGATTTGTTGCTGAGAAATCAGCAGACAGTTTGTTCAGTATCCATTCTTTTTGAAGACACTATATAGGTGATTTTTCTCTGCTCTTCACAGTTTCTCTGTGCTGCTGTGTGGCGGCTCATTGAAATAATGGTCTAATGCAGTTTTGTTTGTGAATGTTGGGATGGTTGTTTCTGTCATTCAGTATTTGGTCTGTATGTGTTGTTTTCCTGTAGACGTCATTTGAAGTTTCCCATTGGCTGTTCGCTCTACTGCGACATCTAAGATTGGCAGTTTGTTGTTATTTTTTCTCTTTAGTGAATTTTGTGTTAGTAAGGGTACTATTGATGGTTCTCAATATTTCCTCTAATTTGTTTCGTTTAGTGATGACAAATGTAGTGGACCCAAAGTTTGGGTTGGAATGTTGGCAGAGCTGTTTGTTTGAGTCTCTGCATTACGGCCTCTGCTAAGAACCCAGATATCGGAGATCCCATGGATGTTTTGCTGGGTGTCTCTAGGTTGTGTTGTTGAAGGCGATGCTGATGGTGAGGCATAAGCCCACCACCTTGACGATATTGTCCTTGCTGATAAAGTTGATGTTGTTTGGTGCATATGCCTTTGTTTCTTCTACGAGTGTAGTCAGTGTTTCTTTCAGCCAGGTGGATTTTGATGGCTGTGAATAGGGCTGTCAGTCAAAGGAGACCGTTATTTCATCCTCTTCTCTCTTTGTGTCTTTGATGGTCTTCAGGAATTCTTGTCAGCAATGGTCTTAGTAAGAGGATTAAATTACAACTTCCAAGATGTGAACAAGAAAGACTTCTTAGCAGCATTAGAAGCAACACTGATACACAACGAACTCACAGAAGAAACCCAGCAAACCATCAGAGACGCAATCACAGCAACATTAAGCAGGTAAAAGGAAGGAAATATACTCAATACACAACAGAGGAAAGTACTAGAAGGACTAAAAATTATTAAAAATGTTATCCTACCTGCAAAGCGTACTTGCCAGTCATTTTAAATCAAAGAGAAAGCATTGGGAAAGCAAACACACTGCATGCAGATATCAACACTTAACAACAAGTCGCAATAGACCTAACAGCATAACTGAATCAAAGCCCTACTCAAAATACTGGAGTGATAAATTAGACCAATTTCCAAAAAAATGAAACCAGATGGATCCAACACAGCACACTACCATGGATTATCCAAAATTCACAAACCAAGAACCCCTGTCAGACTCTCAGTCTCACTATGTGGAACACGAACTTAGAGATTAACCAAGGAGCTTGTTCGGATGAATCTTTAAAAGAATTTTATCCTCCATTATATGACAAAAGCACTTAGTAGAAAACTCAGGCCACTCCAACCACTCCATCCAAGAATTCATCTGCTGCTCAATATTCAACAGGAGGAAGTCTAATGTCCAAATTGCAGCCACAAATATAACCGTGATCGAGGTACAAACAATGACTGTAGATGCTGGAAACCAGAGTCTAGATTAGAGTGGTGCTGGAAAAGCACAGCAGTTCAGACAGCATCCAAAGAGCAGGAAAATTGACGTTTTGGGCAAAAGCCCTTCATCAGGAATACAGCAACCGTGACCTGTACCGTCATGCTTTTTAAAGATATCCCCATTTCCTTCACATATGAATATGAACACATTATTAATAAGTTGATCTCAATTGTTTAGAACTTCCAATTTTGCAATTTAATTTGAAGAATGTCCAGTTCAGAATGGTCTGAACTTGGTTATTCATTGTGTTGTAACCAGCAATGCACTTTCCTTTTGTTTTCTTGGCCAAAATAGCTTCAGAGAATATTTGCACAAGACACTCTGTGAGATTTCCTTTTTTAAAATTTGGCATTTTTTTTTACAAGTAATTGAACTTCATTTAATTTCCGTTAGATGTGATAAGGTCCATTAAACCTCGCATTTAAAGGTTCCCTGACATAATGCGAACAATCTATCTTCACTAGCAAAATTGTGAATTTTTGATTTCTTGTTTGCTTTCTGTTTCTTAACATGCTGTGTTGATTTTAAATGCTTTCTGACAAGCTTACCTGCACGACCTAATCTTTCCTTAAAATTTGACGCATCATCCAATTAAGTGGCCTCTGAACTCTGACTCACCATTTTCTTCTCAATCAATATCAGTGGTCCTCTCACTTGACACCCAGAAACTAATTCAAATGGACTGAATTTAAGTTATCCATCAGCTGCATCCATACTTGGAAAAAGTACAAATGGAATTCCTTCATTCTAGTTCTCTGGATGGTCGTCAAAATAAGCCCTCAACTTGGCCTTTAAACTTTAATGTTATTGTCCGAATACTCTTTGCAATTCTGGATGGCAAGCAGTGGATTTGAATAATTTATTCCTAAACTGTTCATCACCTTCTTAAACAATAGTGATGGAAAATTTGAGACTTGCTTCGAATGTATTTCCGTTGAAAATCCTTATCTAGTAAAAATAAATTAAGCAACTCTTCTACAATCGTTTTAACCGTGGTAATGCAGTGGCCTCTCGAAATCTAGAAGACACATCCATTATGGTAAATAAATACTGATTCCCATTTTTGTATTAAGGAGGGGTTTAACACAATCAATTAAAAGTCTTGTGACAACTTTAACGGTGCTGATTTTGTCACTGCCTGATGATTTGCAATTACATGACATGCATGGCATTTCCACCAAAATATAATCACATTCTTATGCAGTCTCGGCCAATAAGAATTATGTGCAATTTGGCTTGCATTTTCCTTATTTCCAAATGACATCACACTGGTAATTGGTGTAGTACCCGCAGCACCTCCTTTCTATAATTCACTGGTAAGAAATTTGATGAAGTTGTCCATTTAGAGTCAAAGAGTCATAGACATATACAGCACGGAAACAGACCCTTTGGTCCAATCCAAACCTAATTGAGTCCCATTTGCCAGCACTTGGCCCTTATCTCTCTGAACTCTTCCTATTCATATCCCCATCCAGATGTTTTTTTTTTAACTGCTGTAATTGTACAAGCATCCATCACTTCCTCTGGTAGCTCATTCCATCCACACCATCTCATTCATGAAAAAGTTACCCCTTAGGTCCCTTGTGTATCTTACCCCTCTCATCCTGAACCTACACCCTATAGATCTGGATTCCACCACCCCAGAGAAAAAAGACCTTGTCTGTTTATTCTATCCATGCCCAAGTCTCTTGAGTCTCTTCCGAGAGCTCAAATACCCCAACCCTGGCAACATCCTTGCAACTTTTTTTCTGAACCCTTTCAAGTTTCACAACATCCTTCCAATAGGAAGGAGACCAGAATTACACGCAACATTCCAAAAGCAGCCAAATTAAATTCCACAGCTACTCCACAGCCCATTGACCCAACTGATCAAGGTCCAGTTGTTGGCTGAGGCAGCGTTTATCATTGTTGGGTGCTGTTCGCAACAGCTACCAGTTGCGTCTATTAAAACAGTCCCTGGTGCAGTTTAGCCTCAGATTCACTCGAGTCTACGGAACTGAAAGCATGCTGCTGGAGAAGCACCAAAGTTCAAGAAGCTTCCGAGAAGCTGGAGAATTAACGTTTCCTGATGAACGGCTTATGCCTAAAGTGTCGACCTTCCTGCTCCTCCAATGCTGTATTGACCTCCTGTGCTTTTCCAACACCACACTGTCGACTCTGATGTCCAGCCTCTGCAGTCCTCACTTTCTCTGAGTCGAGAGAACTGCCTGTTCTTTATTCCAAACAAAAACAAAATTTCGATTGAATCAATTAAAATAGCATCTTTGATTGTTTCAACGTATTAGTATCACAACATTATGGAAATTGACATCTGCCTGTCTGATAATCTGTCGATCTAATTATCTCACTACCTAGCTGTCTGTCTCTCTACCTATCTCTACACTGTGACACGCTTTTCATAGGGCATGACAAGGCATAGTGGCTCAGTGATTTGCAGTGCTACCTAACAGTGCCAGGGACCTGGGTTAGATTCCAGCTTTGGGTGACTCTCTGAATGGAGTCTGTACATTCTCCGATGTCAGTGTGAGTTTCCATCAGGAGCTCTGGTTTCCTCCCACAGTCACAAAGATATGCAAGTTAGGGTGGTCTGACCATGCTAAATTGTCCCGTGGTGTACGAGATGTGCCAGTCCAGTGTGCCAGCCATGGTTTGTGGGGCTGAAAAAGCAGGACGATTTTGGAGGGGATCCTGTTAGGAGGGCTGTTACAGACTCAATGGGCCGAACAGCATCCATCCGCACTCTAAGGTTTCAGTGAACTGTTCCTGCTCAGGATCTTCCACCTGAGGTGCTCCTCAATGCACTGCACCGCCGTATTGTCCATTTCAGAGTCAAATTTGTTGGCAAAGAGGTGATCTCGATGCTGGAGGATCCACGGCAAGTCTCCAGCACCATAGACACAGCTGAAATGGCGATACTCTCCAGCACAACGATGACCCTGCCTGCCATGCTCTGAACTATTTTGCTGTGACCTCCATATTATCAAGTGACTGAAGACCGGGACGCTCAGACTGCGATTCCTGTCCCAGACATGTTCGGAGCCTGGAACTCCGGGCATTCTGTGAATTGTTGCCCACACGTGCTCATCAGGACTGTAGGTATCTTCTGACCACTTGAAAAACTGTTTGATTTCAGAGCTTTTCAACACATAGTCGACAAACTCTCGGGTCGCAATAAAATACGCGTTTCCTACAAAAATGTTGATATTTCTCAGTTTCTGTTTCAGTTGAGATTTTCTCACTACGGTATCACCAATGAGATATCGATACTTCCACCGCGTCTGAAAGATCAAGGAAAATGTTTCTAAAATTGGTCCTGTGAATAGTTACAAGCTGCAACTTAAACATCTGGCGAAAAGGATACCATCCAGTAAATCATTTCACAGTTTTGCTTTTGTCGAGAGGCAGATCGTGTACACATGATAAATAAATAGATGAATCAATGGGTAGATAGACAGATAAATACACTGATAGAAATAAAGGAAGCTAAATACACAGACAGATAGGTTGATTGACTGACAGGCAAATAGATAAATAGACAAACAGGTGGCAAACATGCAGACACACAGGCATAGATGGATAGATAGCCAGATGGATAGAGAGAGAGAAACAGGCAGAAACAAATAAAAAAAATCATAAGAAATGTTGAGTTGAATGGGTTTGTGAAATCATTAATACATTCATATTTGTTTTGAATAAGACATAGAAGAACACTTTGTCCTTTTGCCCAGAGGTATTGAAAAAAAATTGTTTATCATTTTGAAAAGAAGGAAGTACAGTGAATAGATGACAGAAAAGAAATTACGGGAATATTCACATGACTGACAAATTATGAAATAAATTTACCACAATTTTATGCGACCCAAAAGTTTTGAGACTCAATATAGAACGAGCAAGAAGATTAAACTGCTCAGAACAACTTGCCTGTTTCATCACTGGTGGAGGATAGGAAGTTATAATGTTTTGACCTTTGGCAGATATCAGCTTCTTAATTATCTCTCCATTTGTTTGGATTGGTAAATCCTGTCCACACAAGTTGACAAAATACTTCCATGGTTTCCGGCTTCTTACCAGATCCCCCATACAGTTGAGATCGGCCTGAACTCTAAACCATGAAGCATAGGTCACTGGCTCAAGTCTACTGGCGACGAAGACGTTATCAAAACAGGAGATGATAGCCAACACTGCCGAGTGAAATAATTCCGGAGATTTCCGGTCGATGTGGACACAGTACACATTCTGTGGCATGTATATCGCTCGTAAAAGCCTCTCAAACATTTCAATTTTGTGATGGATTACAATTGAATAAGCTATGGGAAAGTCACGCTCCTCCTTCGATAAGGGGGAGGTGACATATCCACGGGTATTAATGAAGGAAATGCAATCCCTACATAGTTTGACATAATCTATTTCCAACAAATGTGATTCTTTGTGTTTGACTCCAGTAACAGCTTGCATATTTTCCATGCTGCCATTGATTATTTTGAGGCAATCAGAATATTTGTCAGAGACAGTTAGCACGCAGGAAGGATCTTTTGTGTACTGCCTTTCGGGTTTCACTGAGAATATTTTCAAAAGGATGGAAAATTTGCTTACATTTTCATTCACGTAAAATGCTGCAAAAAAACACGCTACAAACAGAATCGCTATCATAAACGCGAGTTTCATTTTCGTGGCAATCATTGTGTTCAATATTGGTCTTTGAACAGCTTCGTTACGATGTTTCCGATCAGAAATAAATCTGTCCTTGTGGTCTGACAGGATTGATTGTTACCACTCAGTTTCAGTCCCCTTCGTTAGTAAATTGGATCTTTGCATTCAAGTCGATAACTGAAGGACACATGCTGATCCATTAGTGTGGGGATTGGGAAATAATTCCTTGGAAAATCTTCCAGCAGTTTTCACCTTCAGGGAAAAAAAACACAAATACTAGTTTGAGGAAGTTATTTCTGCAGTAATCAATTGGCATGAGATGAACTTGCAACAATGGTCAGTGTGAGGACACAGCCTGAATGTGACAGATATTGTATAAAAATGCAAGAGGTTTTTAATTCTTTACAAATGGCAATTTAAAAGTTATTCTTAAACTTTTTTAAACAGTAAAGCAACACACTTGTCCTGAATGTATGTACCGCAAATATTAGATTAAATTACCTACAGTGTGGAAACAGGCCCTTCGGCCCAACAAGTCCACACAGTCCCTCCGAAGAGTAACCCATCCAGACCAATTTCCCCTGATTAATGCACCTAACACTATGGACACGTCCAATTCACCTAACTTGCATACCTTTGGATTGTGGGAGGAAACCTGAGCACACCCACGCAGACAGGGGGAGAACGTGCAAACTCCACACATACAGTCCCCCGGGGTACCACACCTGGTATTGAACCTGGGACCCAGGTGCTATGAGGCAGCAGTGTTAACTACTGAGCCACCCTATCTAGTGAATTGAGTGAAAAGCTAAAATTTTGAAATCAGTCGTTTTTTTCCACTGACTCCCATACCAGTGCAAGTTCAATTTTAGAGGAGGTGTCAGATTCTGATATTGAATGAAGAGAAATTTAAATAAAATTGGGAGTAACAGATATTATCAGTCACATGAACCCCTCGCATCTAATGAAGAACTGTGGATGCTGGAGATCTGAAATCAAAACAGAAAGCATTGGAGAAACTAGGCAGGACTGAGTGCATCTGTGGAGCGGGGTTAATAGAGTTCAGGTTTCGTGTCCAGTCACGATCCATCAGAACATGAAGCCCCTTGCCTAGATTCGTACGTAAAGAGATAAAGCGGAAGTTGCCATCATTCTACCACAGCATGAGGCGGCTCTGTCATTCGGGAGAGAGAACTGGTGGTAATTCAACCTGAGCGTCACTACACCACCAGTGAGGGGAGAGCTTGAGAGCCCTGGTCTAAAGGTATTGCTTAGTAACAAAGTTTAAATGGTTTGGGAATGTACACATGGAGTTTACAAGAATGCGAGGCGATCTAATTGAAACACATCGGATTATGAAGGGGTTTTGCAGATTAAAAGCTAAAAGCTTGATGGCTTCACATGGGAGAGATACTCGGAACAGAGGGTATAGTCTCAGAATAGCAGGACCAGAGGGCATAACCACATAATACAGGGATCGGAGAGCATAGTCTCAGAATACAGGGTTCAGAGGGCATAGTCTCATAATTCAGGGACCAGAGGGCACAGTCTTAGAATACTAGGACTTGAGGGCATAGTCCCTGAAAGCAGGGACCACAGGGCATAATCTGTGATTACAGGGACCAGAGGGCATAGTCTCAGAATACCAGGACCAGAGGGCTTAGTCTCAGAATAGCGGGACCAGAGGGCATAGTCTCAAAATACAGGGACAAGAGGGCTTAGTCTCAGAATCCCGGGACCAGAGGGCATAGTCTCAGAATTCAGGGACCAGAGGGCATAGTCTCAGAATACAGGGACAAGAGGGTATCGTCTCAGAATACCTGGATCAGAGGGCATAGTCTCAGAATACAGGGAACAGAGAGCATAGTCTCAGAATATCAGGACCAGGGGGCACAATCTCAGAACACAGGGACCAGAGGGCATAGTCTCCGAATACAGGGACCAGAGAGCTTAGTCTCAGAATACTGGGACCAGAGGGCTTAGTTTCAGAATACCAAGACCAGAGGATTTAGTCTCAGAATAGCGGGACCAGAGGGCATAGTCTCTGAACACAGGGACCAGAGGACATAGTATCAGAATACCGGGACCAGAGGGCATAGTCTCAGAATACAAGGACCAGATGGCATAGTCTCAGAATACAGGGTCCAGAGGGCTTAGTCTCAGAATACCGGGACCAGAGGGCATAGTCTCGAAATACAGGGACAAGAGGGCTTAGTCTCAGAATCCCGGGACCAGAGGGCATAGTCTCAGAATTCAGGGACCAGAGGGCATAGTCTCAGAATACAGGGACCAGAGGGTATCGTCTCCGAATACAGGGACCAGAGAGCTTAGTCTCAGAATACTGGGACCAGAGGGCTTAGTTTCAGAATACCAAGACCAGAGAATTTAGTCTCAGAATAGCAGGACCAGAGGGCATAGTCTCTGAACACAGGGACCAGAGGGCATAGTATCAGAATACCGGGACCAGAGGGCATAGTCTCAGAATACAAGGACCAGATGGCATAGTCTCAGAATACAGGGTCCAGAGGGCTTAGTCTCAGAATACCGGGACCAGAGGGCATAGTCTCGGAATACTGGGACCAGAGGGCATAGTCTCGGAATACTGGGACCAAAGGGCATAGTATCAGAATACAGGGACCAGAGGGCATAGTCTCAGAATACAGTCACCAGGGGGCATAGTCACAGAATACAGTGACCCGCAGGCATAGTCACTGAAGACAGTGACTAGAGAGCATAGTCTCAGAATGCAGTGACCAGAGGCTTAGTCTCAGAGTACCGGGACCAAAGGGCATAGTCTCAAAATACAGTGACCAGAGGGCTTAATCCCAAAGTATGGGGACTGGGGGCATAGTCTCAGAATACAGGGACCAGCGGGCATAGTCTGTGATTACAGGGATCAGAGAGCTTAGTCTCAGAATACCTGGACCAGAGGGCATAGTTTCAGAATACAGGGACCAGAGGGCATAGTTTCTGAACACAGGGACCAGGGGGCATAGTCTCAGAATATAGGAACCAGAGGGTACAGTCTCAGAATACAGTGAGCAGAACACTTCATCTCAGAACCAGTGAGAATAATTTAAGACTGAGAAGAGGAGGAATTACTTCTCTCATAAGTTGAGTATTTGGTACTCCTTGCCACTGTCAGCTGTGGAGCAATGACCTTATGTATATTTAAGACAGATTTAAATTCTTGAACGGCCGGAGAGTCAAGGGTTAAGGGGAGGAACAGGATAGTGAACGTGAAGAATTTTGGATCAGCCCATGATCTCACTGAATGGCAAAGCAGGCTTGAGGGGCCAAGTGACCTGTTCCTGTTCGATTGTCTCATGGTTGGGATGGCAGTTTCCTTTTCACATTCCAGTTTCGTATCACTTTTGGATTTGTGAGGTTGATGGAAAGAATATTTAGTTTCATGAATTAGCTCATCTTCATCAACCACTATTTTATTGTTGCCTATTTTGCCATCCAAATCAATCTAAGAATTTAATCTGTCTTAGTATCTGCTATGGACCAGGCCAGAGCCCCTCAAAACAGTTCTAGAAAGTAGCTCGGATGCTTCAGCTTTCCGAAAACAAAACTGATTATCCTAACTTAATGAAGCTATTCCAAATTCCTGTAACATTCATCATAAACATTCCTTGGCAAGAAAGGTAAAATCAAAGGCAAGGTCTTACAAGAGAGATGGCAAAGAGAGAGAGAGAGACAAAAGACCAGCATGGACCCGCTTCTTATGACGAGCATCTTCACAACTGACTGATTGCTAAACACAATCCAAACCAAAGCAGGGTGGGGCTGAGCTTGGAAAATTGGCCACGCCCCTTTAATTGTGCAAGTGCTTGTTTAAAAACTTAAAATCTTCCTTAAGTAGATTATCCAAACAGTTCGAAATTTATATGTTTACAACTACTATGGAAAAAAAATCACAAGGACAATCGAACCTTATTAGAGGAGCAGCATCGTAACATATATAGAGTCAAAGAGATGTGCAGCACAGAAACAGACACTTCAGTCCAACCCATCCACGCCGACCAGATATCTAAACCCAATCTAGTCCCACCTACCAGCACTCGGTCTATTTCCCTCCAAACCCTTCCTATTCATATACCCATCCAAATGCCTCTTCAATGTTGCAATTGTACCAGCCTCCACCCGTTCCTCTGGCAGCTCATTCCACACACGTACCACCCTCCGTGCAAAATGGTTGCCCCTTAGGTCTCTTTTATATCTTTCCCCTTTCACACTAAACCTCTGCGCTGTAGTTCTGGACTCCCCGACCCCAGGGAAAAGACTTTGTCTATTTACACTGTCTACGGCCTGCTTGATTTTGTAAACCTCTATAAGGTCACGCCGCAACCTCCGATGCTCCAGTGAAAACAGCCCCAGCCTATTCATCCTCTCCCTGTAGCTCAGATCCTCCAAGCTTGGCAACATCCTTGCAAATCTTTTCTAAACCCTTTCATGTTTCGCAACATCTTTCCAATAGGAAGGAGACCAGAATTGCATGCAATATTCCAAAATGGCCTAACCAATGTCCTGTACAGCCGCAACATGACCTCCCAACTCCTGTGTTCAATACTCTGCCCAATAAAGGAAAGCATACCAAACGCCATCTTCACTATCCTATCTACCCGTGACTCCACTTTCAAGGAGCTATGAACCTGCATTACAAGGTTTCTTTATCCAGCAACACTCCCCAGGACCTTACCATTAAGATTTGCTTTCCCAAAATGCAGCACCTCACATTTATCTGAAATAAGCTCCATCTGCCACGTATCAGCACACTGGCCCATCTGGCCAAGATCCTGTTGTAATCTGAGGTACCCTTCTTCGTTGTCCACTACACCGTCAATTTTGGTGTCGCCTGCAAACTTACTAACTGCACCTCTTATGCTCGCATCCAAATCATTTATGTAAATAAAAAAAAGTCGTGGACCTAGCACCAATCCTTGTGGCACTCCGCTGTTCACTGGCCTCCAGTCTAACCAAGAACCCTCCACCACCACCCTCTGTCTTTTACCTTCGAACCAGTTCTGTATCCAAATGGCTAGTTCTCCCTGTATTCTGTGAGATCTAACCTTGCTAATCAGTCTCCCAATGGGGAACCGTGCTGAACACCTTACTGAAGTCCATAAAAATCATTTCTACCAGTCTGCCCTCATCAGTCCTTTTTGTTACTTCCTCGAAAACCTCAATCAAGTTTGTGAAATATGATTTCCCATGCACAAAGCCATGTTGACGATCCTTAATCAGTACTTGCCTTTCCAAATACATGTGCATCCTGTCCCTCAGGATTCCCTCCAACAATTTGCCCACCATCGACGTCAGGCTCACTAATCTATAGTTCCCTGGCTTGTCCTTACCACCCTTCATTAACCATGGCATCAGATTAGACAACCTCCAGTCTTCTGGCACCTCGCCTGTGACTAACGATGATACAAATATCTCAGCAAGAGGCCCATCAATCACTTCTCCAGCTTTCCACAGAGTTCTCGGGTGCACCTGATCAGGTCCTGGGGATTTATCCATCTTTACCTGTTTCAAGACAGCTAGCACTTCCTCCTCTGCAGTATGGACATTTTGGAAGATGTCACCATCTATTTCCCTACAGTCTATATCTTCCATATCCTTTTCCACAGTAAATATTAATGCAAAATACTCATTTAGTACCTTCCCCATTTTCTGCGGCTTCACACAAAGGCTTCCTTTCTGATCTTTGAGGGGCCCTATTCTCTCCCTAGTTACCCTCTTGTCCTTTCTGTATTTGTAAAATACTCTTTGGATTCTCTTTAATTCTACTTGCCAAAGCTATGTCAGGTCCCCCTTTTGCCCTCCTGATTTCCCTCTTAAGTGTACTCCTACTTCCTTTATTCTCTTCTGAGGATTCGCTCGATCTGTCTTGTCTACACCTTACATATGCTTCCTTCTTTTACTTAACCAACCCCTTAATTTCTTTAGTCATCCAAAATTCCGTATACCAACCAGCCATTCCTTTCACTCTGACAGGAATATACTCTCTCTGAATTCTTGTTATTTCATTTCTGAAGGATTCCCATTTTCCAGCCGACCCTTTACCTGTGAACATCTGCCCCCAATTGGCTTTCAAAAGTTCTTGCCTAATACCGTCAAAATTCGTCTTTCTCCAATTTAGAACTTCAACTTTTAGATCTGGTCTCTATTGGTCCGTCATTGTATTAAATCTAATAGAATTATGGTCACTGGCCACAAAGTGCTTCCCCACTGACACCTCAGTCACCTGTCCTGCCTTATTTCCAAAGAGCAGGTCAAATTTTGCACCTTCTCTAGTAGGTACATCCACACACTGAATCAGAAAATTGTCTTGCACACACTTAGCAAATTCCTCTCCATCTAAATCCTTAACTCAATGGCAGTCCCAGTCTATGTTTGGAAAGTTAAAATTCCTTACCGAAACCACCCTATTATTCTTACAGATAGCTGAGATCTCCTTACAAGTTTGTTTCTCAATTTCCCTTTGTCTATTAGGGGTGTATAATACAATCCCAAAAAGGTTATCATCCCTTTCTTATTTCCCAGTTCCACCCAAAAAACTTTCCTGACTGCATTTCTGGCAATATACTCCCTCAGCACAGTTGTAATGTTATCCATTCAGAATAGCTTCAGTTTCTTTCGTTCATACTTACCTGTCAAAATTACTTTGCTCATCCCTTTTAAATTCAATATTTACCTGACCAGTCTGTTCCCTTTAAAGCATGGAACGCTTGCCTATATATTCAAGCCACTAACACATGTGAAGCTAGTATGCTACTCTTTCGAACTTTGAAATTCTGCTATAACGTCCAGTGAGACAAAATAAAACTTCACTTTACCTTCCAACCTGTTGTGTCAGAACTGCATCCAGTCTTTTCGCACAATTCATTTGTCACGCCTTGTTTACAGAAGATATGAGGAACAGCTTTTAACCCAGTGGATATTGGGAATCCAGAACGCACTGCCTGTAAGGGTGTTGATAGTACAAACCATCATAATATTTAAGAGGTCTTTAGAAGCTCATTTGCAGTGCAAAGGTTTTCTAGACAATGAGTTCTGTGTTGAAGCATGGGATTAGGATACAGTGGTTCTGGTCTTATGCAAATGTTATTTTACTCTGCAACCTCACGCTATAGAAAACTGCTGTGGAATATTATGCTGTTGAAAGTTACACTGAAAAATCGCTACACCCTTCAGTCGGAAGTTTGAGTCATTCAAACAGTGCCCACATTGCGTCAATCATATTATTGCCCATCTGTGTTTGACGAAACACAAGTCATACCAGAACAACCTGCACAAACATGATTGGACGAAGGGCATTTTTCTGTACTGTGGACCTCTTGGACTCTGTGAATAATCTGCAATAAAACGACTCCATCAATAGTGTCGGTCCAAAGTGCTTCAAATGAGCTTTGCGGGTAGTACTTTATTAATAAAACAGGGAAATGTCCTGGCAAGTTGAAACATTTGTAAAGCAAGTCTCAAAGACAACACTTGCCTATAACGCTTTGCATTTCAGTAGGAAACTAACCAACTTTGAGAGTTTGGCACAACGTCTAGGTGTTCTAATTCATAGTTTTGCAGACGACATGAAAATTGGAGTTCTGGATAGCAAGAAAAGCTGTCAGGTGGTACAGCCGGAAATCAATCAGTTGGAAGGTTGGGCGGATGGAGTTTAATCCGGACAAGCGTCAGACGATGCATTTTGGGAGGTCAACTACAAGATGATGCATTTTGGGAGGTCAGCTACAAGTAAATGACAGGGCCCTGAGGAGCATAGATATACAGAGGGATCTTGGTATCCAAGTCCACAGCTCCCTGAAAGTGGCAACACAAATGGATAAGGTGGTAAAGAGGACCTCCGACATTCTTGCCTTTGTTGTTCAGGGCATTGAGTATTAAAGTTGGCAAGTCATGTTTCTGCTGTATAAAACTTTAGTGGGACCACATTTGGAGTATTGAACCTGTGCCACACTGTTCCATGCTCAGAGTTCCGCGAAACAATGAAACTTAATTCAGCTTCAAAGGCCTAAGTGGAAATGTTGTCACCGGATTCAAGATTTTAGTACAGATATATGTCTCTGAAAAGCAATGTTCACTTAACTCTATCAAGACAAAAAGAAGTCAATGGTATAAGTCATGATGTGTCTACTATGGGAAAGAGGAAAAATCATTGATTTGATGGAATGATCAAGACAAAAGTGCATGTGTGTAGTAAAGAAATAGGCATAAAATAAAATATAAAATTCCAGTTGGATATTTCATTATAAGTAGTAATTTTAAAATTTGATCCTCTAGGATGATGATTAACAGACTAGATACCATGACATTTTATCCTCCAGAGAAGTCTAGAACTTTAGTTACAGAGTCTATTAAATGCAGAAAATGAGACTTTATTTTAGATTCCATGCAGTATGGAAACAGGCCCTTCGGACCAATAAGTCCACACCGACCTTCCGAAGAGTAACCCACCCACCCTCATCCTATATTTACCTCTGACACTATGGGGAATTTAGCATGGCCAATTCACCTAACCTGCAGATCTTTTGGACTGTGGGAGGAAACCGGAGCACCCGAAGGAAACCCACGCCATATTGGCCAGGAAGACATAGTCATTCAGCACCAGTAAGAAAAATAAGCATGGCAACATGCAGCATGATGTGCAGGCTATGTGAATTAGCCAGAGGAAATGCAGAGTTACCGGGTTAAGATCTGTGGGGCATGCTCTTTCGAGGGTCAACATGGACTCAGTGGGCCAAATGACCAGTTTCCACACAGTAGTGATTCAATTACTTTACGAAACCGTGTGATATACTTCTCAATAATCTGCTTCCTTGCCCAATGCCTCCATATTTATGTAAGGATTGACAAATCCCTCTTCAATTCAGGCAATTTTATTCCCGGATCAACTTATACACATTTGTGATTCTGGCTGATGTTATTTTAAGACGCCAAATTCAAAAGTAAAACGTTCTAATCCATCCCAATATCATGTTAAATCAAACTTTGCTCATTCTTTATTTTATTGCTATTTAATTGTGGAGGTGAGTCACAAAACATGTGCGTAAGGAGTTAACGATGACTGATTACCATAAAGAACAAAACCTTCGTTTCATATGGAAAGAAAGATGAACCATATTATACTGGACACAAATAACATTGGAAAGGCCTACAGAACAAATAAACCAAATTCATGCTGTTGCATCTACCCAACAAATTGTTTACACACACTCAAACCACAACGAAGACTCACCACTATCTACATACTATGGGTTTTCGGTCAGATTTGCACATCTATATCTGGTTTCCTTCACAACAATTTCTGAGCACTTAACAGGTAAACGTTTTTCTTTCACTGGTATCCCACCTTGAGAACATCTGAGAAGAATATAAATTGCAGAGTGAAAGCACCATAACGAATATAACAGATCAATTCCTAAACTGAGCCTCCAACAGTTTTCATTCCAACTTTTTTAATAAAGCGTTGAGGCTGTATTCTCTGGAATACACATGCACACATACACACACACTCTCTCTCTCTCACACACGCATACACAAACACACATGCACACACACACACACACACATACTCACAGACGCACACACGCATGTAGACATACACACTCTCAAACGCACAAACACACACACGCTCTCGCATAAACATTTACATACATTCACACACACACTTTCTCCCACACACAGACACACACACACATATCCACAGAGCCACACTCTCACATACACAGATACACATACTCACAAACGCACACATACACATTCTCAAAAACACAGACAAACACACACACGCTCTCACAACAGACACACACACACACACACTCATACACACGCACAAACACACAGAATTATTGGCTATCTTGATATTCTGTTTCTGTATTTCGAGGTAATATTTACTAGCAACAACACATTTCTTCCCTTATATATTCCTACAGTGCTGACACCTCCTCAACTATGTTTTAAAGTTGTAACGCATCATTAAAAAGCATGTAAACAAAAGGGCGTCCAGAATCGGCAATGCAGCTCCGAACTCAAAAATGAAACTCTAATCAAATCTTAGCCTTACCAACACATGAAAAATAAAATATAAATTGGATTTAATGATGTGCATTGTTCCAACATTGTATATGTCTAAGTCTCCTGCACGATTGTCCGTAATCTTTGATTTGTGGTATATTCCTTACGGCAGGCGAATGTTTGAGGTTTCATATTTTCTTCTTCCCTCTATAAACGAATAAAGGTGCTGTATTGCGATTCTGCAATATGCTGGGACATTTCTAAAATCTGAAGAAACTTCTAAAACCCTACCCACTGTGCCAACACTTCATTTAAGATCATGCCATTTTGGCTACTGGTCCTCAGATATCGCCAGATCTAAGGTACAATAGTTTCAGAGCACTTTTTCCCTTCTGTTGGACATTGCTCTAATTGAAATCTTTCTTTATCATCAATTGTTCTTTAGAAAGCTTCAGTATTTGGACCAAAGGACCTCAAGATACAGGTACAGAATTAGAATATTCAGCCCACTAACCTGCTCCACCATTTGATTACAATGAATGTTTCTCAAACATATTCACTTGCCTTTTTCCTGTAACGCTTGATCCCCTTACTTATGAAGAGGCTATCTATTTCTGTATCAGTGACTTAACCTCCGAAGCCTTCTGCAGCAATGAGTTCCACGGAATCCCAATCCTCTGGCTGAAAAAAGTCTTCCTCGTCAAAGTTCGAAAGTGTCGTTCCTTCACTCTGAAGCTGTGCACTAAGACTTTACTCTATCCCACCAAACAAAACACATTATCCATGTCCATCATATGCAGACATCTGTAAGGTTGTAATTTAATTTATTTTTATTCTGTAAGTTTCAGTCAGTTTCCCTCTGTCATCCTTCAAAGCTCTATGGATACGCTATGGTTACATGTGATCAACCCGGAAAAGAACACGTTAACCCAGGAATCAGGGCTGGGAACGCAACTGTTTACAAAACAACATGAAAGTGAATATGCTGTTGCCAAATTTGAAAAAAAAACACGGAAAATCAGTTGGCAAAGTAGATTCGAACAGTTTGAACAGAGATGTTGATGGTAAGCCAAAATGATAAGTAGAGTGTAACGTGGGAAACTGTGAAATCGTTAGTTTTGGAAGGGAAAACAAATGAAAAGAATGATATTTATGTAGATAAAAACTGCACAAGGTGTTTGGAATGTACAAGTAGGGAAAACTCATTGAAAGTGCATAAGGTGATGGTGAGAATACATCTTTAATACTGTCAGTAGTTTTGCTCCCAAGATTTATGGAAATATATCATTTTAGATTAGATTAGATTACTTACAGTGTGGAAACAGGCCCTTCGGCCCAACAAGTCCACACCGACCCGCCGAAGCGCAACCCACCCATAGCCCTACATATACCCCTTACCTAACACTACGGGCAATTTAGCTAGGCCAATTAACCTGACCCGCACATCTTTGGACTGTGGGAGGAAACCGGAGCACCCGGAGGAAACCCACGCAGACGCGGGGACAACGTGCAAACTCCACACAGACAGTCGCCTGAGAACCACTGTGCCACGTGCCGCCCTAACAAAAGTCCGTCATCAGGACCACTCTAATCTAGAATCTGGTTTCCAGCATCTGCCGTTCTTGTTTTTAACCTTTACAGAATGCACTCCAGTTGCTGCAAACCCACACTTCCTTACCAGTCAAGTGAAAAAAGGGCAGTTACAGATGATGCAATGAAAAGCCCAGAAAACCTCATAACCCAATACAACACACACACATAAAATCACAGAATATTACAACATGGGGAGGGGAGAGGAGAGAAGGGGCGGTTTTATTTGAGGCGGTTCATAGAAGCTCGACTGGGATGATCCCTGGAATGGACCAATTGCCTTATGAGTAAAGGATATACAGTTGGAACTCTGTTCACAGGAGTTAAGAAGAATGGGAGCTGATCCGATTGAAATATGAAGAATTCTTAAGGAATTTGATAGGGTAATGGCGTCATAGAGAACTACAGCTTGAAGAGAGATCCTTTGGTCCAATTAGTTCATGCTGACCCCGGTATCCTAAAGTAATCTAGTTCCATTTGTCAGCACTTGGCCCATATCATTTTGAAGTTTCCTTACAATATACCAATTCAAATGCCGTTTAAATATTGTAATTATAGCAGACTCTACCACATCCTCCGACAGCAAATTCCTTACACGCACCACCCTCTGTGTGAAAAAAAAAGTCTCTTGGGTCCCTTTTAAATTTCCCCTTCTTAAACCTACGCTCGCTCATTCTCGACTTCACTAACACAGGGGAAATTCCTTATCTATTCATCCCATCAATGCCCCTCATGATTTTATGAACCTCTGTAAGTCCACCCCTCAACCTCCGGCACTCCAGGGAAAACAGCCCCTGTCTCTTTAACTTCTCTGCACAGATCAAAGCCTCTAACCCTGGCAACATTCATGTAAAGCTTTTCTCAACCCTTTCATATTTTGCAACATCCTTCCTATAGTAGGGAGACTAGAATTGTATACAACATTCCAAAAGTGGCCTAATCAATGTCCTGCACAGTCCCAACATACCCTCCCAACTCCTGTACTCGATGCTCTGACGAAAAAGGCAATCATATCAAATGCCTTCATCACTATCTTACCTCCCAGTGAATCTACTTTCAAGGAACTATGAAGCTGCATTTCAGATCCAATCCTGGTTTGCCTTTCCAAAATGCAGCACCTCACGTTTATTTAAATTAAACTCCATCTGCCTCTCCTCGATCAAGACCCCGTTGTACTGTGAAGTAATCTTCATCGCTGTCCACTACACCTCCAATCTTGGTGTCATCTGCAAACTTGCTAAGTTCTGTACATCTCCTATATTCATATCCAAATCATTTATGTAAGTAATGAAAAGCAGCGGACCCATTACCAATTCTTATGACTTCCAGTCTGAAAGCCATAAATCCACTACTACTCTCTGTCTTCTATCTTCAATATAGGTCTGTTTTCACATCGGTAGTTCTCCCTGTATTCTTTGAGATCTAAGCTTGTTCACCAGTCTACCACGAGTAACCTTGTCAAACGCCTGACTGAAGTCCATATGATTACCTTGACTGTTCTGCCCTCGTCAAATCTCTTCAGTCCTTCTTCAAGAAACAGAACCAAGTTACTGAGACATGATTTCCCATTCACAAAGCCATGATGACGAAGATCCCAAATCAGTACTTGCCTTTCCAAATACATGTAAGTGCTGTCCTTCAGTATTCCCTCCAATGAATTGTCTAACACCGATGTCAGGCTCACCAATCTATAGTCCTCTAGTTTTTTTCTTATCATTTTCCTTGAACAGTGGCACCACGTTAGCCAACCTCCAGTCTCCCAGCTGTCCACCTGTGGCTATCGATGACTTAACTGCCTTAGCAAGTGGCCCAGCAATTACTTCCCCAGCTTCCTGACTTGAAAAATGACGCAATAGTACTAGAAGGAGTGCACATGAGTTTCATTAGTTTGATTCTGGAGTTCAGGGGGTTGGCTATGAAGAGAGACGGATTAAACTGGGATTATATACATTGGAATATAGAAGAATGTGTAGGGATTGCATAAAGGCAGATAAGATTATGAAGGGAATAGATAAGGTAGCAATAGTGAGGATGTTTCAACTGGCAGGTGAAACTAGGACAAGACGACATACCCTCAAAAGTATGGGGAGCAGTTTTAGCACTGAATTGAGAGGAAACGTCTTCACCCAGAGTGTTGTGAAAGTATGGAATCCCCTGCCCAGTGAAGTAGTTAAGGCTTCGTCAGTAAATATTCTTAAAGATAAGGTTGGATAATTTTTTTAAATGCTGAAGGTGTTTTGGGATTTTGTAAGAGTGCGGTAAGTGGAGCTGAGGCCAAGAAAAGATCAGCCAAGATCTTATTGAATAGCAGCGCTGTCTTAAAGGACCAGATGGCTTCCTCCTCCTCCTAGTTCTTACATTCTTATATGCTCTTATTTCGATTTAAGGCTGAAACAGATGGATTTCCGCTTGGGAAATCGAGGGTGATGGAGATAGGGCAGGAAGGTAGATGTGAGGAGGTTGAGACCAGCCATGATCCTGTTGAATGGCAGAGCAGGCTCGAAGGGCTGAATGGTCTACTCCCGTTCCTATTTCCTATTGTCTCATGGTCATCTGGTGCTAAATGACTTTCAAGTTTACAACATCCAGTTCTGCCCTCAGAGTCTCATAGTTACATTAATTTAGGTTGAAACCGCTCATCACAAGTCCTCGGGACTCCATTTCAAACTAAACGTGAAACACTAGTTTGTTGTGATTCCTGTTTCCTAGATCATTAATTAACAAAAGGATATTGGTCAAAGTTCTCTCTCTGCGTGTTCTCAGGTGTTGCATTTCTTATCATTGCCGACGCTGGAATGTACTGTTCTGAAAAAAATCCCTTAAAACATTCAATGGAAGCGTTTTCAAAGCTCTGCTAAAAAGTCATGTGGATTCAAAACGTTAGATTGCTCTCCCCAGAGATGCTGCCTGACCCGCTGTGATTTCTGGCATTTTTTTTTTCCGCTGCATTTTTCCAAATTACGTTTCTCGATCTGATTTTGCAAAACCACATGGAAGTGAACAACACCCATTTGCTGCACTCATTTTGTTTCTATTATTTCAATCTGTCTCTGCTCTTTCTGAAAGTTACAACACACGTGTTTTAGAGATCACATCGCCAAATGATATCTGTTCTTTGCATATGATGTCTAGCCAAACTGTTTCTACGTTTCCTCATTCAATTTGAAGACATTTTAATGTCGTATTCACCCTTACGACATGGGCATCACTGGCTGGGCCAGCACGTATTGCACGTCCTTAGTTGCCCCTTCAGAAGGTGGTGGTGAGCTGCATTCTTGAATCACGACAGTACATGTGCTGTGGGTTGACCCACAATTCTCTTTTGGAAGGAATTCACAGTGACCCAGCGACACTGAAGGAAGTGTGATATATTTCTAAGTCAGGATGATGAGTGACTTGAAGTGGAACTTGAAGGTGGTGCGCTTCAACTGTATCATCTGCCCTTGTCCTTCGAGATGGAAGTGACTGTGGGTTTGCAAGGAGGTCTCTGGGGACCTTAGGTGAATTTCTGCAGTGCATCTTGTAGATTACAGTTGTGAATGAACTCTGATCATTACACATTGTCTCCAACCAAATTGTTTCTATCTTTCATCATTCAATTTGAAGAATGTTTTTAGATCATATTCGCACATAGGACCGTTTTCAAGAGCGACAGGGACCTTATCGTTTCTGAGGACAGCGTGAAACAGGCTGATATGCCTGAACAGGTTAATGTGAGAAAGAAGGATGCCGTGGAACGTTTGAAAAACACGGGATTAAGTAAGTCCCCTGGGCCAGATGGAATGTACCCAAGGTTTCGACAGGAAGAGATGGAAGAGATTGTTGAGCCTTTTGCGATGATATTTACGTCCTCACTGTCCACTGAAGTAGTAGCAGATTATTGGAAGGTGGTCAATGTTATTTGCTCGTTCAAACAAAAAGGAATAGAGATAACCCTGGGAATTACATATCAGTAAGTATTGCAGTGGTGGGCAGATTATTGGAGAGGATTCTGAGAGACAGGATTCATGAGTATTTGGGAAAAAAACGCATAGCTTGATTAGAGATAATTAGCTTGGCTTTGTGAGGTGCAGGTCATGCCTTATAAACCTTGTTGAGTTTTTTGGGGATGTGCAAAAGCACATTGATGAAGGGGGAGCAGTGGATGTGGCCTACATGGATTTTAACAAAGTGCTTGATAAAATTCCACACAATAGGCTCATTCAAAAGTTAAGGAGATATGGGATGCAGGTTAATTTGCGTGTTTGTATAGAGAATTCGCTGGCTGAGAGATGACAGGGTTTGGGAATTGATGTAAAATATTCAGCCAGGAGCTGGGTGACCAGTGCAGTGGTGTTCTGCAGTGAATGGCTTTGGGACTTCTGCTCTTTTTCATTTGTTGAAACTCTTGGATGAAGAAGTGGAAGTGTTGGTTAGTTATTTTGCTGCTGATATGAATGTTAGTGGAGTTGTGGATAATGTGGAGGGCAGTTGTAGGTTGCAACAAGTTATTGACAGGATGCAGAGCTGGACTGAGAATTGGCAGATAGAACTCAACGTGGAAAACTGTGAAGAGATTCATTTTGGAAGGTCGAATTTGAATGCAGGTAACAAAGTTAAAGACGGGATTCTTAGCAGTGTGAAGAAACATAGGGATTTGGTGCCCACATTTTCAGACCCCTCATAGTTGCCATGCTAGTTGATAGGGTTGTTAAGAAAGCGTATGTTGTGTTGGCTTTCATTCGAAGGAGGATCAAGTGAAAGAGCCTCGAGATTATGCTGCAGCTCTATAAAGCCCTGGCTAGACCACACCTTGAATGTTGTGTTTAGTTCTTGTCACCTCATTATAGGAAGAATATGGAAATTTTAGCGAGGGTGCAAAAGAGATTTACCAGGATGCTACTTGAATTTCAGGGCATGTCTTATGACGAAAGTTTGAGGGAGCTAGACGTTTTCTCATTGGAGCAAAGAAGGATGAGAGGTGACTTGATGGAAGTGGACAAGACGATAAGAGGCAGAGGAAGAGTGGATAGCCAGAGTTTTTTTTTCCTAGGGTGGTAAGAGGTGGGATAATTTGAAGGTGATTAGAAGAAGGCTTCGGGAGATGTTAAGGATATATTCTTTACACAGAGAGTGGTGGATGTGTAGAGTACACTGTCAGGAGTGGTAGTAGTGTCAGATACAATCGGGTCATTTAGCGACTCGGGTTAGCATGTGGATGCTCGTAAAACGTGGATTATTTTGATCTTAGAGTAGGATAATAGATCGGCACACCACTGAGGGCCTAATGGTTATATTGAGATGGGCCGAATAACCTCCTCTGGTCTGCATGATTTGATGATTATGTCTACGTGGCTTCCCATTTCTTATGGCAGTTTTGCACCTTACTTGCTGTACTATCCGATGCTCAATTACAGTAACTGCTGTTACTGAGTCTAGGTGGTGGAGGAAAAAGATGTTGTGGATGTGGTGATGATCAAGCATTCCGTGAATGGGGCCAACAATCTGGTCCACTTGTTGAGCCTTGCCTGACATACGGAAAAGGTGAGTGCCAAAGATACTGATGAACTAGTACCTGACTCTGAATGAGACAGTAATGTTTTTCATGTGTAACTAAAGGGTGACTTGGTGATGGGATACCAGTCTCTGTGGAGCTATTTCACCTTCCTGGAACACTGTGGAACTATGGATGTGATCTGCCACCTCGAGATGATAGCACATTTATTATCGATATGGGTCGAATGATCTCCTCTGGTCTGTATGATCTGATGATTCCGTTTACGTGGCTCCCTATTTCTTCTGGCAGTGTTGCACCTTACTTACTTGGTAACCTGTCCAGTTGTCCTATGAGATTTAATACGGATTTGAGGAAAATTGCATTCACCTGGAAGGCGGTAGTTGTCTGGAATGCACTTCCAGGGAGAATAGTTGAGATGGTTAACATCCAAACTTTACAGAGTTTCAGAATGTCCAAGGCTATGGGCATAGTGTTTGAAAGTGCGTAAAGTCTTGGCAGTGTTTTGTTCTATTCATTCACAGTATGTAGGCGTGACTGACAAAGTTAGTGTTATTGCCCCAGAGGGCTGCTCAGACTGAATTGCTTTGGATCTGGAGTCATGTGTAGAACAGAGCAGGGTAAGGATTGCAATTTCCTTCTCCAAAGTGCATTTGCATAACAGATGGGCTCTTCTGACAATTGGTACTGGGATCATGGTCACCATTTAGATTCTTGAATTTCAGATTTTCATTGAAATCGAATTGCACCATCTGCCGCATCAGGATTTGAATCCATGTCCCCCGAGCATTACCTGGGTCTCTGGATTAACAGTCAAGCGATAATACACTATATCATTGCCTCCTTTATTGATAGAACAGTCGAGAAGAAGTAAGTGGACCATTCCAAACTGCATGACTATTTAATTTCATCCTTATGGCTCCCTACTTTTCTGGGTCGCCTGCACCTTATTTCCACCCCTCACCCCTCCCACCCCCCACTGCCTTCGAGACAGCTGGCACATTAATTATCTGGCATCCTTTCGACTAACCAGGTGGCAACCTACTTACTGGAATCCTACTCAGAGATCCTCTCAGCACCCAACACTTAACATACACATGACACATTCACATGTGCATACAAATATACATGACAGCAGCTCTCAAAATGACGAGCTCAGGTTCCGGAAATTTCAATTCCAGATTAAGTAGCTGGATGCTGCAAATAATTATGCAGTAGAAGGGAACTGCCAGAGTGGAAACAATGCTCTGCATTTCTGAAGAAGCCATGATTGAAACTTCCTGACAGAAATGAGAAAGAGACTTGTGGGGCACTGATGCACGAAACACAGAAATCCCTGACGATGGGCTAATGCCCAAAACGTTGATTCTGCTGGTGCTCAGATGCGACTTGGTCTCCTGTGCTTTTCCACTACCACACTTTTGACAGAGAAAGCTAACATACAGATGCAACAAGTATCTGGGAAGGCTAAGGAAATGTTGACCCTTATTTCCAGAGGTTTGGAGTCTTAGAGTGGTGAAGAATTACTAAAAATGTACCAGGTGCTGGTGAGACAACATCTGGACTACTGTGAGCAGTTTTGCTCTGCTTATTTAAAGAATGGTGGTATTTCTTGGAGTCGGCTCAGAGAAGGCTCACTTGGGTGATCCCTGATATGCAGGGACTGTCTTGTAAGCAAAGGTTAACAAGGTTGGGACTCCACTCACTGGAGTTTAGAACAGTGAGAGATAATTTCATTTTTAATATATTGAATTCTTGACGGGGTCAATGACAAGAAGATCGTGCCCCTCATGGGGGAATCTTGAACCAATGGGTACACTCTCAGAATAAAGACTTCCCAACTTTAAGACTGAAGTAAGGAAGAATTTCCTTCAGAGGGTTGTGAGTCATAGGAATAACTTACCTTGGAGAGCTGTGGGGCAGAGTACCTGTGTGTTTTTAAGGCTGAGATCAATAGATTTTTGGTCAGTCGTAGAATCAAGGGTTGGGAGGAAATGGCATGAAAGTGGATGTGAAGCTAGCCAATCTGTTTTGATCCTTATGAATAACATTTCAGGTTCAAGCAGCCAAATGCCCTACTCCAGTCCCTATTTCTTTTCGTGTTATGCATGCGAAGTGATTCGCCAAACTGTTGTCAATTATGGGAAAATTATAAATCTGATTAAGGATTAGCATTAGTAGAGGCTGAGAAGTAACTCAGAAGAGCTTAACCAATCAATAGGTGGATGTGGAATGGAATGGATAGATAGCATAACATTGAAATAATTAAACGAGGGCAAGGATTTTGAGAATTTTATGGAAAGGGAATTGGGGAGATTCCTTCTTGTCCCAGAAAATTGTAACCATTTGCAAGTTGTGGGAAAGATAATACACTACAAGCGTAATGCTGATGCACTTTAACTGCTGTATTCGAGAAAGTTTCAAAGCAATAGTTGAAATGTTGCTTTCAGTTGATGAGATCCTTTTCATTTGGATAATAACAAGGAGTAAAAAATGAGGTCTGCAGATGCTGGAGATCACAGCTGAAAATGTGTTGCTGGTTAAAGCACAGCAGGTTTGGCAGCATGACAATAACAAGGAGTCAAAGAAAAATATTAAACGTTAATCAGTGTTTTCTCACGGAAGTGAGCTGGATGTTTAATTCCACAGAAAATTCGAACTCAAAACAAATCAAAGATTTACATTGAAAGAACATTGGCAGACTGCCTGCACAACTGTGGTTAGAATGTAAACTTTTTTTTGCTTAGAAACAACACTGGGCCAATCAAATCATGCAAACAAAGTAGACATTACCTGATTCCAATGTTCCCAATGATCATCGTGCGGAGAAATGAATTTCACAGTCTAAGGATATATTTAGGACTGAGATGAGGAGACATTTCTTCACCTGGAGAGTGGCGATTCTTTCCTTATCAGTTGAAGCCAAAAGTACTGCATATTTTCAAGAAGGAGTTTAGATTAGATTTGATTACTTACAGTGTGGAAACAGGCCCTTCGGCCCAACATGTCAACACCGTCTCGCCGAAGCGCAAACCACCCATACCCCTACATTTACTCCTTACCTAACACTATGGGCAATTTAGCATGACCAATTCACCTAACCCGCACATCTTTGGACTATGGGAGGAAACCGGAGCACCCGGAGGAAACCCACGCAGACACGGGGAGAACGTGCAAACTCCACACAGTCAGTCACCTGAGTCAGGAATTGAACCCGGGTCACAGGTGCTGTGAGGCAGCAGTGCTAACCACTGTGCCCTTTAGTTCTTATAGATCAAAGGGTCTGGGGAGACAGTGGGTGCAGGATACCGAATTGGACGGTCAGCCATTGTCATGTTGAATGTTGGAGTCCGATTGAAAGACCAAATAGCCTACTTCAGATCTTATTTTCTCAGCTTTGCTGCTGTCAGTATAACTGCTATGTTGTGTTAACAAATTGAAAATTGGCCTCAGGTTCGGAATTGGGTGATCCAATACATCACATTCATAAGCTGTAGGCTCACAGGACTGTGCTGCTTAATGGGCGATGAGGTTACTTGACATTTCACATGTGCCACTCAATCAGTGACATTAGGAGCATACAATGGTCATTACATGATGCACCTTGTTAAAGGGAACTATTGGAGCACGAATTGAAAACAAAACATCTACACAACGGAGATGCTGTAAATCAGGAACAAAAGCAAAAGTTGCTCAGCAGATCTGGCAGCATCTGTGAAGATAAATCAAAGTTAACGTTTCAACTTTATCTCAATTAACTGAAAGACTAGTTTGCACTGCTGAATGAAGTGACAGAATACGTTCAATTCTTGTTCTGGTTACTGTTACCGTGAGGTATCAACATTGCCCCTTCCCTGAGTTGTTGATACTCAGGTTAAACCCCAACAGTTGTTTTTCTCTCTTGAGAGTGCAAGACCATAACGACATGGTGTTTATATAACTTTGCAACCATTAACCTATCCTGTGCTTTGCTTAGGTGATTAAAGCTCTGGGGTCAAGCCAATAAATTTTACAGGGATTTACTCGTTATTAAAAAGACATCATGCAAAATACAAAATGGCTGTCCAAAATAAAATGAAACACATACATACCATTCGATGTATAATTTGAAGGAACTGGGCAGTAAAAACATGCTGTGGAGATTGTGTCATTTACAAACTGACACATCACTTGCTGTCGCAGTTCTTTCTTTGGGGGAAAACAAATCATTGGATTCGAAACGTGAAATTGGTTTTCTTTCCATCGATTCTGTCCCACCCATTGAGTTTCTCTGCTTTTAGTGCTGCTTTCAATTTCTTCAGTAAAGAAATATACTGAACATAACAGTGATATGAGACAATGTCTGCAGCATAACTGTGAAGTGATGGAAATGAAACCTGTGCAACTATAAATAGTGGCATAGAGTCACAGTGGCACAGTGGTTAGCACTGCTGCCTCATAGTGTTCAGTTCCCGCCTCAGGCGACTCTCTGTGTGGAGTTTGCACATTCTCCACGTGTCTGCGTGGGTTTCCTTTGGGTACTCTGGTTTCCTCCCACAATTCAAAAATGTGCTGGTGAGATGAATTGGTTATGCTAAATTGCCCGTAATGTTAGGTGAAGGGGTAAATGGTAGGGGAATGGGTCTGGGTTGTGCTTCGGCGGGTCGGTGTGGACTTGTTGGGCCGAAGGGACTGTTTCCGCACTATAAGTAATCTAATATACAGTACAGAAAGAAAGTCGAACCCGTCCATGCCGACCAGATATCCTCACCTAATCTAGTCGCATTTGGCACATGTCCTTCTAAACCCTTCCTGTTCAGATACCTCTTCAATGTTGTTATTGTACCAACCTTCACCACTCCATCTGACTTATTTCATGCAGGCACCACCCTCTGCGTGAAAAACTTATCCCTTATATCCCTTTAAGATCTTTCCCCTATCACTCTAAATGTATGCCCGCCAGCTCTGAACAATCCTACCCCAGGGAAGAGACCTTATATATTTACTCTATCCATGCCACTCATGATTTTATAAACTTTGGTTGGGTCAACCCTCTGCCTCCAAATCTCCAGATAAAGTAGACTCAGCCTCTCCCTGTTTAACATACCCTCCAACCCTGGCAATGTCCTTGTAAATCTTTTCTGAACCCTTTTGAGTTTCACAAATCATTCTGATAGCATATAGGCTGGCAGGTAAAATTCTCCTCAAGCTTCATCCGAGCTACTGACAACATTGGCAGGACTGAATGCTGACTGTTACTTTGTAAGCTTCAAGGGCTGAGAGGAAACTTCCCTAACGCTGGCATTTGTGACATTGCAAATCTCTCAGTCCATTGATATGTATTGGAGATATCCCCACAATTCAATTGGGAAACGGGAAATAAACTACAACTGACTGCAGAAAACGTCTAATTCGCATAATTAGGATTGAGGAATTGTCATTACCAAGCAGACTTATTTCCTAGAGGTTTCACGACCTTTAAAATGTTGCTATCCTACCTCATTTATCGTATTTTTGCTAATTTATGTGAACAACAATTCTCTTTACTGCGATACATTCCCCACGAATAATAAGACATCTTATTTTTAATATTGTTGGTTACTTGCAAACCGTTATAGAATAATGAAGAAAGTCAAAGGCAGAAATTTTATTTGTATGTGCTATTTCTTTTTACAAAACAGATTGTAGGATGGTCAAATCTTGACTGTTATTCCTACAAGGACTGCCTCATCAGAATTCACGAAATGACTACTAAAATCAAAACAATTAATGATGAAAGACACTAATTTCATTTTCACACCAATCATTATCTTTGTGGTATCGTATCATACCAAACCACGAGAGAAATTATATTTTTTCCCGCCAACAGGCTTTCAAAATCATCTTACTTTAATATTTAACAGCTTCACAATTAATGCACAGGATGACTTGAGACGATCCACCAGCCTTTCTCTGAATTTCTTCTGGGTCACTGCGTATATCCACATCTTTGAACAGGATCTCAAGTACCACAGCATGGCTACAGTTTTGGCTGTGAGATCAGTTGGATTTCCAAAGTCTCCTCAGTAATAGTTGATGTTTGTCAGCCTGGTGGTTGCAAAGATGATCACATCTGTCATTCACGGCAGAATGAAACTTCCCGATATAGCAAAGAGGAAAACAGTATATTTCATTGGAGTCTTTATCTCAGGATCACATTGATTGTCAATTGCTCGACTTCAAAATGTCTGCAGGCTTTACTGCCCATTAGTGTATGTCTGATTGTCAATGCATTAAAAAGGCAAATAATAGGTTTAAAACGCTAAACTAAACAGATGCTGCTCAACCAGTATATGTCTGATTGTCAATGCATTATAAAAGGCAAAAGATATGGAAAAAAAAGCCAAACTAAACAGGTGCTGTTCAACAGATGTAACTACTCCCGCAATTGGGGAAAATAATGCCACACTGAGCTGGCAGCTCCATTTCACATTGCTAATCATGTTTTCACATTTATACGCAAAGAAAAGGGGGATCTCCTTAATAAGCACGAAGATGCAGCTCACAGTTATAAGAGTGACAACAACTCACACGGTACAAACCCTCGTCTTAAACTTTGGACACCAGATGATGACAAAGCAATCAAAAATGAAGGCGACTGTGAACCAGACTGACAAATCGAGCATAAGATAGGTTCTGTAGCAAATACGTTTAGAAATGTGCATTAGAGACATGAATCACAATGATTAATGATAGATAAGAATGTGAATAACTATGATATGAATGATTATGACTAGTAGGTCTGCTGACTGGGACAACACATCCATTTTAGGACAAGCCAAAAAGAAACACGCACGAGTATTCCTAGAAGCTTGGCATTCCAACTAGAGCACTACCAACAGACATATCAAAATGAATACCAAATATCACCCTCTGAGAAAAAAAAGAACAGGAAATGACATGACCAAAACGGGAAATGCCATCACTACAGTCAATGACATCACCAGCCTGAGGAAACCTAAACACAAAAATAGAAGGCACGACATAACGTCAGCATTTCACTGGAGGCTCACTGATGATATTAACTAGTACGGTGGCGAAACTTTTGAAAACGAAGCTTCCAGCTCAGCTTACATTCAGAACCATACCTTGAGCTACAATTCTTCTGAAAACTTGCATGTCTTGCATTTCTTTTAATTCATTCACGGGATGAAAGTGCCACTCTCCAGGTCAGCATTTATTGTCCGGAAGGTAACTAAGAGTCAAGCCACATTGCTGTGCGTCTGGAGTCACATGAAGGCCAGAAGAGGTAAGAATGGCAGATTCTTTCTAAAAACATCACGAATAAAACAGACTTTTTTCCAACAATTGTCTGTTCGCATTAACTCTTACTTCCAAATTTTACGAGTTCAGATTATACCATCTGCTGTGATGGGATTTGAATCCAGGACTCTACAATATTACTTTGGTCTCTGGCCTAATAGCCCAAAGATATTACCACTAGGCTGTTGCCTACCCGTGATGGGTTCCTATCTATAGTTTCAAAGTGAATTCCCTCACAACAAAAAAAAGTACACTATGAAAACAACTACTGTTACATCTCTCTGATTAGTTCTGAAGAAGAACACAATGACGTTTTTAATACACTAACAACTGTTCGATCTTCCCAGATACCCCCAGATCTACCAAGTCTGACCAACACTGCACCTTGTGTACAGAGACATTTCCACACAATATATTCTGTGTGACTTTTTTTGCCCTTCTTTTAACTTGCAAAGTTTCTCTGTTTTCCGTGTTACTTATAGTCATAATCATAGAGATGTACAGCACAGAAACAGAACTTTCGGTCCAACTCGTCCATGCTGACCAGATATCTTATCATAACCTAGTCCCATTTACCAGCACTTGGCCCACATCTCTCTAAGCCCATCTTATTCCTATACTCATCTATATGTCTTTGATATGTTGTAATTGGACTAGTGTCCAACATTACCTCTGGCAGCTCATTTCATTTATGTCTTGTTTTATATTGTCACCAAACCTAGACAGATTAGCGTTTGCTTTTTCATTTAGATAATTAATATTGTATGCATATAACTGAGGACCCTGAAATGCTCCTCGCACAGCTCTAAAACTATGACCTTCCAGTTTAAAAGTCCAGTTTACCCCAGTACTGTATTCTTTGCTTATTAAACAGGCTTCCAAACGTGCTCTGAAATGACCCACAAACCCATGAGTCCCTATCTGTGGACAGAAGTTTTGTTTCGCACTTTACTGTACACCAATTTTAGAAATGTAAGTAAATTATATCTGCTTCCCAGCAGTTATAGATTCTAGCAGCTGCATTGTCAATTACATCCACTAAATGTATCCAATACAATAAATATATTGTCAGCCCCTTTGACTTTTTTTAACAAACAACTTGTGATTCCACTTTTATTTTCAGATGTCTGGATTGGAGGGTTTGAGCTATAGAGAGAGGCTGAGTATGCTGTAGAACAAACGCAGAGTGCACGTTACGGATTCTGTGACCCTTATTTCGAACAACACACTCACAGACACAGACACAGACGGACATAGACTGACACACACACACACACATACACACTGACTGGCACACATTGTCACAGATAAACAGACATTCAGAGGCACACACACAGACAGACAGACACATAGACGGACTCACATATAGGCACATACTAACACAGAGATAGACACACATATGCACACACACTCACAGACACATATATACGGACAGATAGGCATGTGGACACACACACACACATAGATACACACGCGCACACACAATCTCCCTTTGTTCATGTGTAGCATTAACACTAATGCATCCAGTCATCTTCCTATCTTACTGTCATTCATTAATGATACCTTCACGAATTTCATGTTTCTGATTTCTGTAACAAACGGACCACAATTAGAATCGACCTTTTCGCAAAAATAAAAATCGGTTCTGGGCAAAGGTTAACATTTTGAGTTCAACGATGAGTTTCTGCAGCAATTTCAGGTCTCCAGAATGCACAGCTTTTTATTTTGCATATTAATTACACACATAGAATCATAGAGCCATAGAGTCATAGAGAAGTACAGCATGGAAACAGATCTTTTGGTCTAACTCATCCATGTCGACCAGATATCCTAACCTAATCTCGTCCCAAATGCCTGCACTTGGTCCATATGCCACGAAACTCTTATAATCATGCAGATGCCTTTTAAATGCTCTTATTGTACCAACGTCCACCGCTTCCTCTGGAAGCTCATTCCATATATACACCATTCTCTGTGTGAAAAAGTAACTTGCCTAAGGTCCCTTTTATTTCTTTGCTTCTCACCCTAAACCTATGCCCTTGAGTACTGGAGTACGTCACTCCAGCAAAAGACCTTATCCTTTATACTATTCATGCCCGTCATGATTTCATAAAGATGTACATGGACACCCCTCATTCTCCGAAGCTCCAGGAAAACCAGTCACAGCCAATTCAGACTCTCCTGAAAAATGATTTGGATGTGAAAAATGGAGGTATGGTCAGTAACTCTACAGATGCCACTTAAACCTTCAGCAAACTTTGTCTGCTACTATATTTCATTAATCACCTCTCGTGCTCTCTCTCTCACACATAAACACACACACACGCACACACATACACAGACACACACCTTCAGCAATTTGGTTCTGCTAGTTTCTATTAATGATTACTCCTTGTCTCTCTCTGTCTCTGTCTCTCTCTCTCTCTCTCTCTCACACACACACACAAAAACACACCGACGCCTGTCTCTAATACACACACACACACACACACACACACACACACACTCACACACACACACACACACACACACCTTCAGCAACCTCACTCTGCTAGTTTCTCACTCCAGACCGGCTGGGTTACTCTAACTATTTCATACGCAAATTAGGCGTCTTTGCTCAAGGACTTAACATATTAAGGGGTGATCTGATCGAAGTTTTCGAGATCTGACCAGGAGAAGACAGAGAAGATAGAGATATACTATTTCCACTGCTTGGGGATTTTAATACTCTGGGCATATTCTGAGAAGGAGAACGTGGAGATTGCAGATACTGGAGATCAGAGTTGACAATGTGGTGCTGGAAAAGCACAGCACGTCAGGCAGCATCTGAGGAGCAGGAGAATCGACACTTCAGGCATAAGCCCTTCATCAGGAATGAACATAGTACGAGAATTAGTGCCAGACCATTCGAGAGATATGTTAGGAAAGGGTTCTACACATAAAGGGTTGGCGATAATTAAAATTCTCTTGCACTGATGGCAGTTCCAGTTGTTAATTTTAAATCTGAAATAGATTAAGCTTTGTTAAGCAAATGTTTGGTGGGATATGTGCCAAAGGTAGGCCTACTTCAGATTCCATTTGTTATGTTCTTCTGCTACGAAGTGAAAAGCTACACCTTGTTTTTGTCTTCATTTTTCTCAGCACAGCTTTTGCCTGGCAAAGTGGGCACTGCCAATATTTGATGTTGATTTATTATCTTACATGGAATGCAAACGTTGTTTAGGCCATTCCCCGTATCTGGAAATTATCACCTGGCAAACGATTTACTGTATATTTATCCAAAATGTTCAGAGTCCATCAAGCAAAATATTAATTTAGAATCATTTGTGAAATGCACTATAGATTAGCTAAGGTATTATTCACATGGAACTGCTTGAAATTCTGATAAAGAAGTTAATAAATAATTCAATGATTGAAACGATTAATCAGTTCACTGAGGAGACATTTACCAAGGACGCATATTCCAGCTGTCAGCATTTTGTTTTCTCTCGCAATTGCAAGTTAAATGATATCACAGGGCATCATGTAGGGCTTGTCAGCATATTGTTCGTTCTCTTCTAGAGAAATAAACTCAATGAATCAGCTTGTCATGAAAAGATTTATCCAACTAATGAGGAAATCTTTCTGTTTGTGTTGCTGTTTAAAAGAAACAGTCAATTGTCTAAAACTCCATGGTGATTCCAACCTACTCAGACATTTGAAATAGCCAAAGCTTTGAACACAACTTTATAAGCTGAAGAATTCCTTAGGCTACGCAGTCACCTTGTGACCCAGTAACCAGTTAGTGATGTTGTGGGTAAATCACGACATGGGTCTGTTAATTCAGCTGCTATTAATACATCTCAGACAAACAGGTCCTGAAACAATGCGTTGTACTTTATGGCAAGTAGCAACCGAAATAAAGGCCCTCCAGTAAAGTCTCATATGTCAACTTGGATATCACCTGGTTAATGTTGGGACTTGTTCATGCCAATCAGAAATCTCAAATTAATCTAATTCCACTTGCCAGCAAATGGCCCATAGCCCTCTAAGCTATTGTCATTCATCGACCTATCCAATGCCTTTAAAATGTTGTAATGTTTACCAGCCTCCACCACCTCCTCTGGCAGCTCATTTAATAAACACATCTCCCTTCCCATTGCCCCTCCCACTACTGGAATCACCATGGAGTGGAGTTTTAGACAATTGACTGTTTCTTTTAAACAGCAACACAAACAGAACGTTTTCCTCATTAGTTAGGTAAATCTTTTTTTATGACAAGCTGAATCATTGAGTTTATTTCTCTAGAAGAGAATGAACAATGTGCTGACAAGCCCTACATGATGCCCTGTAATATATTTTAACTTGTAATTGCGAGAGAAAAAGAAATGCTGACATGTTGGAGTATGCGTCCTTGGTAAATGTCTCCTCAGTGAACTGATTTATCAGTTCAATCATTGATTTATTCATTAACTTCATTATCAGAATTTCAAGCAGTTCCATGTGAATAATACTTTAGCTAATCTATATGTATATAGTGTCTGTCACAAATGATTCTAAATTAATATTTTGCTTGTGTGTGTGTGTGTGTGTGTGTGTGTGTGTGTGTGTGTGTGTGTGTTTCCATTTGTTACTGTTTGGATTCATCTGGACTGGGAACAGTGTCTACAATTTAGAAATTATATTTTGAACAACAGACAGGATCAAATTCTCTAAGAAACACACATCTGACACGGCGCAGGAAGGCCACTAGAATGTGTCACTCCATCAGATAAAAGACAACGTGGACATTCCCAAGGCTACTCTGACCCTAATTTCTAGACTATACTGCTTTGTTCTACATTCCCCAATCAGTGGAAATAGTTAATCGAACCTGTCTTTCCCTGTTAATATCTTTGAAGGCTTCAATCAGGTCACCTCTTAAACTTCTGTAATCCAGTGCAAACAGGCGTGATTTGTACAATTTATCCTCATAACTTTACCCGTGCAATCCAGATGCCATTTTTGTTAACCAACATCGTACTCCTTCCATGACCCATTTCTCTTTCCTAAGGTGTGGGGCCGAGGTCTGCTCACAGTGCCCAAATGGGTTTTAACCTGAGTCTTGTATCATTGCAGCGTAATGTCTGCATTTTTACACACCAGTCCTGTTGATATAAAAGGCAGCATTGAATTCACCACCTTGATTGTTTTCAACTAGATATCCCATGTTATCTTCTGGCACATTGAAGCTGACCTTTGATCAGGGTGCGCCTGGGAGTCGAACTTAAAAGCAAGCAGAGTTTAAAAAGAGTAGAGTAAGAGAAAGTGTAACAGGGAAATGATTAAAACTCAGCAAACATGGAACCAGTCAGACTTCACCTAGGAATCTGCCAAAAATTCATGGAATTTGTGATTTTTCTTTTTGGAAGTGTTGTTTATACATTAAGCTATAGTTGTTTTAATCCCATAGTTTATTTCGCAATGAATTAGATTATGGCAATAAAGTAAGATAGTTATGCAAACAGACTTTAGTACAAACATAATTACCACAGTTCATTGCATTTGCATTCTTTACAGATTTATACAGAAGTATGTTTGCCCTGTGAGCACTGGTTCATGATAATTTCAAGTCTCATATTAGTTAACAAGTCACACCCACACTTCACAGCCTTTTCTGTATAGGTGCAATGACCCCAGTTGGGTTTTGCCAAATAGCGAAAACTTGTTACCAGCCAACCTGCAAAGAGAAAGTTAACATTGAATGTAAAGTTGGAACAAAACAAAGAGAGATTGAAATGAACTGTACAATATTGCACAGAGCTACTCAGGCAAGTGTTCGGAGCTGAAACACTTCATTTAAGTATCTGTGCTTGCCCGATAACACAGTTTGCTCAGTTGTCACAGATGCATTCCTTCATAATGCTGTCAGCAACAAATAAAGATCTCGCAGAATAATGACGAGAGTCTGATTGGGTACTGACCTGATCCACTGCAATTCTGTGTTCCTTTTTATGAGACTTATGAATGAAGGGATGGATGTGTCACTGAAATAATTGCTGTCCAAATCCAACCCCTCCAAAGACCAGTTGAAACCAGCGGAAAAAGCAATATCCTGCGCACAGTGGTCAGTTAGATCGTTGCAATCCAATCTGCAGAATGTGACAGGGCCACAGATTAATTTAAGGGATTGCTATTCCTAATTTAAAATGTAATTAACCCCATTCTACAATGGAAATTGTCTCTCACATAATTCTTAGAGGCCATTAGCCCAAGTCTCCCTTTATTTCTACATGAACAATTCATGACTTTAGACTTGCCTCGTTAAGATTCAGGTCCTAGAATGTCAGTATCACTGACACTCACACTTATGTTATGTCAGCCAGTGGTCCCTGATTGGACCGGATTAACACGCACAATTAGGAAACTCGCATGCTACAAGATCCAGCTGGCAGACCCTATTACAACTTCAACATCTCCACGCCACGGTAATATGGTTGTTGGTTGTTACTGAGGTGAGTTCAGAATTCACGTACCTCAATATTTTGATTTTGCAGCCAGGATCCATGAGGGCAGCTGCCAATCCTCTGGCTCCCGAATCACCCAGACTGTTGTGACTTAAAACCAATACTTCTAGTGTGTGGTTTACATGGAGCGCTGACTTAAACTGTTCAGCAAACACGTGAGTCAAATGGTTTCCCCACAACCTGCAAGAGTCCAGCACACATTCCATGAATTATCTGAAGCCATATATTAATGTCTTTCCAAGCCTGCATAGACAGAGTCAGATGTACCTATTTAAGAGCAAACTTCATTTTAAACGGACATCATCCACTGACACTCTTCATAAACCGGTAAAAGTAGTGAACCAGATTTTTTTTTCAATAATCAGTGGTTCAGGGGTTAAAACTCCTGTATCATAATGCCAGTGACCCGGGGTCAATTCCACTTTCAGGCGACGGTCTGTGTGGAATTTTCACGTTCTACCAGTGTCTGTACAGATTTCTTCCAGCTGGTCTGGTTTTCACACCCAGTTCAAACTTGGACAGGTTAGGTTGGAGTGGCCATGCTAAATTGTTCTAAAGTACCCAGGGATGTAAAGGTGAGGAAGATTGGCTATGATAAGTTGTCCACTAGCTTCAACGGAATGTGTAGGTTAGGGTGGATTCACAGTGTTAAATTGTCAAGTAGTGCTCTGGGATGTGCAGCTTAGGATGGATTGGTCACGTTAAATTGTCCCACCGTACCTAGGGATGTGCAGATCAGGGTGGATTGACCGTGTTAAACTGTCCGATAGTGTCCAGGGATGTGAAGGTTCAAGTTGTTTGACCATACTAAATAGTCCCATAGTATCCAGGGATGTGCCGGTTAGGTTGGATTGGCCGTGTTACATATTTCCACAGTGTCAGGATGTGTCAGTTAGGCTGGATTGGCCGGGTTAAATTGTACCATAGTGCCCAATGATGTGTAGGCGAGGGTGACTTGACCATTCTATATTTTCTCATAGTGTCCTGGGATGCGCAGGGTTGGTAGGTCAAGCCATAGGTGTTAGGGATAAGGTGGAGGGAGTCGGTGGGATGCTGTTCGGTGGGTTAGTGCAGACCCATTGGCCGAATGGCCTCTTGTTGCAATTCTATGTATCAACACTGTCATTGTTAACATCTTTTTTGTCATTTCATTGCAAATTTCACCATTGACTAGGACTTGAACCTGGGACCCCATGACAATTTGCAGATTCCCATTGATAAATCCTATAGTATCTAGCTTCGATCAGACGTCCTTACTCCAGGGTATGTAGTTTGCAGTCTGCCCTGGTCAGTGCAGTAAACAATCCTTCAGAAGACGCGTCACTCAGTTTGTTCTGATTTAACCTGCAGGTTCAAAAAACAGGCGATTATTTAATTAATACCCATTATCAAACCATTACCATATCTCGATGCAACAGGTACTTTGACACTTGACCAATTCTGCGATATTTCTCCACCCCCATCCCCACCGCACTGACACCCAAAACTGGACGCCTGTGCACACATCCCTGAGGATGGACACGATAGGTTAAAAGTGTGATAAAAAGCCACATGGAGCACAAGCTTTCATCAGTCGTGGTTCAGACAGTAAGAGCTGATGTTGAAGCTGCGAAGGACTATACTTCAGGCCACAGCTGGAGCCCAGTGTGTGGTTCCTGACCCCACGCAAGAGGAAAGAGGGGACTGTACTGGATGGGGTGCAGAGGGAGATTCACCAGGATGCTCCCCCTGGGATGGAGCCTTTGGACAATGGCGAGGGAATGAATGGGGAGGCTGGGATAAGCTCAGGTTGGAGCAGAGTGGGGAGGATTTTGATGGCGGGTGTGTACAATCGTCAGGGGCACAGAAGCAGTGGGTAAGAGGCAGCCATTTCCTTTTATCAAAGGGTCGAGGTGGTGAGGTAACTAAAGGCAGGAATGTTTAGACGGGTTTGGAATTCACTACCTGGGAGGGGAGTAGAGGTGGGAGACCTTAGACCTTACGAGCACTTGAAATGTCAGATCGATCAAGATCAGTGCAGGAGTGTGGGATTACTGACAGTAGTCATATAGTTTCGTTGGTATAGAATAAATGGACCGACGGGTCTCGTCTGCACTGTGTGATTTAGTAATATCTATCCCTCCCTCCCTTGTGGTGTCACCATCTGTGAAATTATACCAGTTCACCATACCTCAGCACTTTACACCGATGGAGGACAGGGACTAAGCAACACAATCCTTCATCTCCAATGTGACAGCTATTGAGGTTGAGGTCTTCCACTGAGGGACACAGCTGTAACACGATGGCAATAGCCACACAATCCATGTGGCTCAGATTTACAGGGTTCCACCCTCCAAATGCCAGCTGCTTGGCGGAACCCACTGTCCTCTTGGCTAGCTCTTCGTCCTGAGCTTCATACATATCGCACAGGGTCTGCAGCAGCTCTGCTGTGTTTGGCTCGCGGTTCACGCTCTGTATTCCTGCTCGGACCTTCGACTCCAAAAATGCTGTTAACCTAATAATTGTTTCACGGGGTGCAGGACCCAGGAGCTCCCCCAGCAGCCGGGACAGAGGGGGCGAGCAAAGACCAAAAAGGCATTGCCGAAATGCTCTGGACCGTGCATCTCTCCCTTCACAATGTCTCTCCAGGACGACGAGGAGACTGCTGGGGTCAGCAGTCAGGAATTGATCCACTGCCGCCAGGAAACCTTGTACTAGTGGGTGGGGGAATCTATACATGACCCCGCTAGCAGTTTCTTCCCTCTCCAAGATCTCAGCAGGGATGTTGGATCGAAATTCCAATCGACTGAGCCTCCGGTGGCGGGAAGGTTCTTGAAGGACAGAGGTCTCCCGATGAAGTCCTTCATAGGCCAATTTACAGAGTTTCTGCAAAAGTGGGACGCAGTCCTTTTCCTGACCAATGAATGGCCTGAAGACATAATTGGTTAGGAAGTGGGTGAACGTCATTGGGGAACTACCCTCAGAGGCGCACTGAGGTGTGAGCAAGAAGCCAAGAGAGGAGAGGGCGCTCTCATAGTGAGAAAGGTTAGAACGCAAGCAATAGGGATCTCGACTCTCCCCCGTGTGTCCAGAAGCATCTGTCCCAGGCTCTGCCCTTCGGGAATACTCCCCGAAATATTCCTGTCTCTCATGTTCAGTGAATTCCTGAAGACACTTGTCATTGTGGGATGTCAGGATGGTTTCCTGGAGCTGTTCCTGCTGTTGCTGCAAATTGGGATCTAGGAATCGCAATAACATTGTTGTATTACTGTCAACATTTCTTTCTATTATCCACATTTACATCCTTACAGTTTCCTTGTTACCCTGATCAGAAATGTTGTTATGCATGTCCGAAGCAAAAGGACGTGAACCCAGCTCTCTCGGCTCAGAGGAAAGGACACCACCACTGCGACATTAAAGCTTTCTACCTGAATAAGACAAACTGAATCCCATCAGCTTATCAGATATCAAGCTGTTCAATAATGTTATTACACAATTCAGGAGCAAGAGGAACTCCAACTCACACCCCTGGTTCAAAGCTTGGGACTCCACCACGAAGGCTCTAGATTTGTATGCTGCACATTTTCTCAATAATAAGCACACTCAAATGTGTTACTGCCTGCAGCAAACGGGATCCAGGTTCTCCTTGCTCAGATGTAAGACACTACGACTCTGTCACAATGTCTATGTACTGTGTAACTCTGTAGAGAACTTTAACAGCTGTCTATTTGGAGATTGAAATTCAAAAACCACAATGATGTAATAAGTAAATTGTCTTTCTGATAAACGTTTATATGACCGCTTTTGGTACTCCTAATGATTTTTGACTCTGCTCACTATTAGGGAGGGATGGCCCAGAGAGATTATTGCTGTTAATCCAGAGACCCAGTTAACGTTCTATGGACAAGGGTACAAAAACTGAAAATAATGGAATTTTAATTCAGCGAAAATCTGAAATCCACTATCTAATATCAGGAACAGCCCATCTGTTTCACCCATGTTCATTGGAAGAAGAAACTGCTATTTTTCCCTGGTCTGGCCAAATGTGACTCCAGACCCACAGCAATATGGCTGAGTCTTAACTGCCTTCTGAGATGGACATTAAATGCAGGCCTGGCTAGTGATGGTCAGATCCCGTGACTACCAGCTCCTTGTTTCAGGTTGTTAACTTGTGCTAATCGGGAAGTCCTTGGCTGATCGATATAACCAGGAGGAGACGTGGAAACTCCTCAGATTAGGGGACTGACTCTGCCGTGGCTGGGTCACAGTCAGTGTTTACTGTTAACCTGAGACAATCAGGAAAGCCTTGGCTGACAAAGATAACTAGGAGATCTAGATTCTCATCAGTTTAGGGGACTGACTCTGTGCTGGCTGGGTAACAGAAAGAAAAAAGATAAAGGGGGAAAAAAACGAGAGAAACAAAATATAATCAGGAAATTAGAATCCCCTGAGTTCAGGGACTGACTCAGAGCTGGCTGATACTTCAGTCAGTGTGTAACGGCTGTTTTGGTGGAAATCTGGTTCCTGAACTGGCTGGTTTACAAAACCAGTTTTGTTAACTGCTATTCTTTTACTTTATTATTGAGAACTGATGTCTAAACCTGATCCATGCAATCAATGTGTTTCAGAAGTAACTCAGTTCTCATTACAGAATTGTTGTTTCACCGGCTCGTTACAGCCTGTGTGTTACTCTTTTACTTTGTCAAAAAGGGCAATGTTGATTTTGTGACAGGGTGTAGCCCTTGGACTCTAGTTTTCTTTGTTTTTTCGAATATATCTTCACTACGTTTTGGTGTTTGGACTGAGCCCTTATGAGAAAATATATCTGACCAGATGAGCTTTTCTTGTGGGTAGGCTGACCCTTGGACAAGGCCTCTGCAAAACTGAACATCTGTGTGTGTGCTGGGAGGTGAGCACTTGCTGTATCCTGGAGTTTGGGAATTGTCTCTGCCTTGGGAGTGAACGAAACCTGTAAAGGTGAGTTATATGCACCTTTACAATGTACTGTGTTCCTGTGAGTGGGCCTCGTTCTCTATTGATCAGCCTGGACTCTATGGAGACTGAACACCTTTGTGCTGTGGAGTGCACAATTGCTGCTTTCTGGAGTGCACTCTGTATTCCGTAGGGGACTCCACCATTAGTTGTGGACTCTATCCCTGACGATGCATTCTGCAGGTGTGTAGGCTGCCCCGAAGGCCGGGAGGTCCGGCTAGGTAACCCCAATGCCCATTCCTCCGAGAGCCGGAACGTGGGCTAGCCATTCTGAGCACTGTTGCCCTGAGAAGGGTAATTTGGACAGGCTGTCCTAGAGGTGGATGGAATGGCGATTAGCGAAGCTGGATGGGGGTTTAGACCATCCTGATCGATGTCTCCTTGGGGAGAGGTCAACAGTAGATCTGTCCTAGAGATGGCAGGAATGTGCATCAGGGCAGACCAAGCCAGTAGGAACATGGGGCGGACTGAGCTCCAGAAGGAGCGTATGTTTGGGATTCCTTTAAGTGGCCAGTAGGTGGTAGCCACAGATATTTTTCTCGATTGCCAAGAGTGTCTGTGATTATATGTACTGTTTCATTGTTCAGTTTATCACACTGTATATGATTACATCTACCACTTAGAATTTTGGTGTGGTAAGGTGGGATTTGAAGTTCGTCCTCTTTTGCCTGTGAACTGGTTGTACGGTGGGGTTTGGAGATTTTGCTTTGCCACCCCTTTCAGCTGTTAATTGCAGTTTCTTGTATGGTGCTGTTCATTGTTAAGTATTTGTAATTTTTGCTGTTTAATAAAATAGGAGAAAAATACAACCACAAGGTGTAGAATTTCCTCAGTTTAGGGGACTGACATTGAGCTGGCTGGGCCACAGGTAGTGTGTTATTGCTACGCTTTGTCAGAGATAGAATCCACAACGATTGGTTTCTGTGATTTTGGGAGGAAAGATAATTCCTAAAATGGCTGAACTATATAGCCAGTTTGTGAACTGGTATTCCTTTTTTTTAAGTCGAGGAGTGACTTCTAAACTGGCTGATCTGCACTGTCAATGTGATACAGGTTTGTTTCCGTTCTCATTAGGGAACTTCCTTCATTGGCTGGTTAAAGCCAGTGTGTTATTATTTTCCAACATCCTGAGAAAAGGACAATGCAGATTTTGTGGTAGGGCTTAGCCTCTGCACAGTGGTTTTCTTTCTTCTGAATGTGTTTTCCTTTTTTTGGGGGTGGAAAGGGAGTTTGGACTGAGCCCCTGTGAGAAAGTACTCCCTTTCAAGATGAGCTGTTCTGATGAGTAGGACAGACCATTTGTGGGTGGACTATGCCTCTTTAAAGACTGAAAACCTGTCTGTGTGCTGGAAGGTTAGAATTTGCTGTCTGTTGGAGTGGACCCTGACTGTTGGAATCGACCATCCTGTGAGTTAAGTGGACCTTATTCAATGAACTGTATTGCTGTGAGTGGACCTGGATCACTGCGGATATTCCAGGCCTCTGTGGAGCCTGAAAACCTGTGTTTGCGCTGTGGGGTGTGTATTTGCTGCCATCAGGAGTGACTCTGTCTACTGGAGTGGATTCTGCCTTTCGTTGTGGATCCTATCTCGGACAATGCACTCTGCATACTGCAGTGTAGTTTGTTCCTGTGAATGAATTCTGCATTCTGAAGGGAATGGTGTATCGTAATGGGCTTTTTGTACCAGAAGGGATTCTGCTTGCTGCTAATTAGCTCTGTCTTGTTGCTTGCTTGAATTATGACCTGCACTGTTTTGTGTGCCCCGGGCCTGGCAGGCCTTACTCTGAGCTGGGAGACTTATATGTTGTCCAGAAAACTGTCACCCCGAGAGTCAGAGAGTGAGATGACCGTCTTGTGCACTGGAAGGTTAGTAGGCTTCCCCCAAAACGGAAGGTGGGTAAGTCACCCCAGTGCTGGTTGCCCCAAGAGCTAGAGGGTGAGTAGGCTGTTCCAAATACTGCAATCGTCCAGAGGAAGGGGTGTTTGGGATGGGTTGGCCTTGAGGTGGCTGGAAGGTATGTCAGTGCAGCCAACAGCCAAAAAGTGCGTAGGGACAACTGATTTCCGGAAGGCTTGTTGGCTGTCCTGCATACTGTTGTCCGACGGAAAGGAATGGGCTGTCCTCGAGTTGGAAGAAAGGTGTGAGATCAGTCCACAGGCCGGATGGCGCGTCAGTGTGGGTGAAAGCCAAATAGTATGTATGGAAAGACAAAAGCTCGAAGGTACATTATCCATCCTGAGCGCCCTCACACCAAGCAGGTACTCGAGTGGGCTGCCTTTATGGTGTCTGGAAGGGTGGTTCGAGAAGATGGAAGGTCGATAGACCATCATGATCGTTGCTGTACTGAGACGGGGGTGTGGCGGGGTGGACAGATGTGGAAACAAGACAGGCTGCCCTAGAGGTGGCTGCATGGTGTGTCACGGTGGCCCGAGATCTAGAAAGGCAAAGGCGTGGGCTGCCTTTGAGTGGCTGGAAGGTGGGAGGGATGGATAGTTTGCTGGGTTGCCAGGGGTGTATGTGATATATGCTCTGCTTTACTGTTCGGTTTATTGGAATGTCTGTATGTGATTACATTTACATTTTTGACATAGTAAGATGGGATTTAAGGTTTCCCTGTGTATGATGGGGTTTGAGGGTTTGGCTTTGCTGTCCCTTTCCCTGTAAATTGCTATTTCTTAGAAACTGTTTTCATGGTTAACTTATTCTTTACCAAAATCTAAAATGTTTGCATATAAAAAACAAAAGATTAGATTGTCCTCAGTTGACAACTGACTCAGAAAAAAAATACTATGTAGATTTAGAATCACTTCAGTGGAGGGGTAGTGACTTCAGGGTGGCTAGCTACAGCCAGTGGATACAGTTGTTGGCTTCTGTTTTGGGAGACACTATTCCTGAACTGGCTGGTCGACCTGTCCAGTTTGTTAAATAGTATTCCTTTTTTTAATTGAGGACTGAGTTCTATACTGACTGACCTGAACAGTCAATGTGTTACAGGTGTAATTCAATTCGCATTATGGAACTGTTATTTTACGACGGGTTTCAGCCTGTGTTACTCTTTTCCTTTATCTTGAGAAAATTGCCATACTGATTTTGTAGTAGGGCTTAGCCCTTGCACTCTGTTTTTTTGCGTATTTTCATTTGTTTTGGTGTTCACACGAAGCCCCTGTTAGATAATTCACTTTTCCAGATGAACTGTTCTGCTGTGGAGAGGCCTGGGCCTCTGTTCTTTGATTAGGCCTCGGTAAAGACTGAACAGGCGTGTGTGCTGGATGGAGAGCATTTGCTGCATCCTGGAGTGGATCTTGCCTGTTTGGAGTGGGCACAATTTGCAATGGTCTGTATTAATGTGAGCAAGCCTAGTCTTCTGTGGATGGACCAGGCCTCCACGGAAACAAAACATCTGCATGTGTGTTGTGGCGTATGCATTTGCAGCCTTCAGGAATGGGCTCTGCCTTTGTTTGTGGGCTCTCTTTCTGGCAATGGACCCTGCATATTGCAGTGGACTCTGTTACTGTTAATTGACTTTGCATTCTGAAGTGAACTCTGTGGCTCGTAATAGACTCTGCATACCAGAGGGGACTCGGAATTTGATAATTGACTGCTTTTTTTTAGCTTGTTGGTTTTATCACCTGCACTGTTTTGGTGTCCCTACCTCTGGCACACCTATTTTGGCAGGCTCACAGATCATCCCGACTGCTGGCAGGTGAAGAGGCCATCCTGTGAACAGGAAGGTGAGTAGGCTGCCCCAATAGCTGGTAGGTGGGTAGGCATCTTGATGCCGGCCTCCCCGAGATCTGAAAGGTTGGCAAGCGGTCATGAGCGCTGTTTTATCGAGAAAAGGGTGGGGTTGGCTGTCCTAAAGGTGCCTAAGTGGTGACAGTCCACGGGGTGAATGACGTATCGAAGTGGGTACGAACCAGATGGTGTGTAGAGGTAAATTGGGAATCCAGAAGGGGCATGGGGTTAACAGCCAGAAAGCAAGTAGGATGGGCTGCCTTCGAGTTGGCAGAATATGGGAGGGGTTGGGGTTGCTGGGGTCTGTGGTCTATGTACTGTTTTTCATTGGATTGGGCTGTCTTGTCAGTGTTGGATGCGGTTTCCTTTTTGATGGCTGATGGGATTTGAAGTTCGCCTTCATTTCCCTGTTAGCTAATTAAATGGTGGGGTATGTGTTACGGTTTTGCTGCCCTGTAAAGGGTGATGTATCTTTGTGAAGTGCTACTTGTTTATTGTGAAATGATTTTTTAAAACCGGTTCAGAAAATTAAAAGAATAGGAGATTAGATTCTCCTCAGTTGACAAAGGACTGACAATGAACTGGATGGCCCAGTCAGTGTGTACTGTTGTTGGTTTCGATTTTGGAGATCTGATTGCTAAACTGGCTGGCTGGCTGGCTGACTTTGTCGATGTGCTACAGGTGTACTTCAATCTTATTAGGAAACTATTATTTCAGTGGATAGTTACAGCCTCTGTGTTACTCTTTTCATTTGAAGGAAAAAAGGACTCTGCTGCTTTTGTGGCAGTGCTTAACCCTTAAACTTTGGTTTTTAATGTCTGCATTTTTTCTTTGCACGTATTTTCACATTTTGGTGTTTGGACTGAGCCCGTGTATGTCAGCTGAATTTTCCCAGGTGTAATGTTCCTCTGTAGGTAGGCCTGGCCCTCTGTGGGTGGACTAGACCTCTAAAGACTGTGCTGGGAGGTTAGCATTTGCTGGAGTGGACTGAGTACCTATGAATTAACTGCACCTTTACAATGACATGTATTCCAGTGAGTGGGCCTAGTCCTCTGTGGATGTACCAGGCCTCTGTGGAGACTAAACACCTGGATGTGTTGTGGGGTGTGAATTTGTTACCATCAGGAGTGGACAGTGCACACTGGAGTGGATTCTGCCTTTGGTTGTGGATTCTGTCCGCCAATGAACTCTGCATACCAGTAAAAAAAAGGTCTTGCGCGTCCCTGGGTCTGGCAGGCTTTACCATGAGCTAGGAGGCCCATAGCTCGTCTCAAAAGCTGTGACCCCGAGATCCGCAGGCTGGGTAGGCCGTTCTGTGAACCAGAAGGTGAGGAGGCCATTCTGATGTTGATTGCCCCGGCAGCTGGAAGGTGTGTCAGTCATCCTGAGCACTGTCGTCCCAAGGAAAGGGTGGGACGGCTGCCTTAGAGGTGGCAGGAAAGTTTTGTTGGGGTGACTGAGAGTCAGAAGGCATGTGGGCTTCCCTGTGCACTGTCACCTCAGGGAGGGGGGCGGCCTTTTCTACAGGTGGCTGGAATATCAGAGCAGTGCATAGGCCCGAAGGTGCACAAGGATGGATTCAGAAGCCAGAACGGACCTGGAGCAACTGAGAACTGGAAGGGGCATATGGGAGGGTGACGTTGAGGGGCCAAAAGGTGGGAGGGATCTGTGGCTTGCTGGGTTGCTGCGGGTAGAATGTTCTATGCACTGTTTTTTTCATTGGATTGAGCTGTCTTCTCTGTGTTGTTAATTTACTTTTTTTTGATGACTGAAGTTGGGATTTGAGGATTTCCCTCCTTTACCTGATCACTGAGCAGTGTTTGGCCTTGCTGCATCCTCCATGTAATTTGTTATTTTTTGTGAACTGCTGTTGTTTTATTGCTTTGCTGTATTTTTTTATGAAATAAAAATAGATTAGATGCTCCTCACTTGACAACTGACTGAAAATAACATAAGATGGAGATTTTGACCCTAGTCAGTTCAAGGGGACTGACTCCGAGTTGGCTGGCCATATGGCCGACGTGTGCTGTAGTTGTTTTTCTTGTTGTTGTTGTTGGGGAACTAATTCCTGAACTAGCTGAATTTCACACAATGCGTTTTCCTGTTGTTCCCTTATTAAAACTGATTCCTGAGATGGCTGATCTCTACAGTCAGTGTGTTACAAATGTATTTCAGTTCTCAAGAGAGAACAATTGTTTAGCTGGCTGGTTACAGCCAGTGTGGCACTCTGATTTATTTTGAGGAAAGAACTACACTAATTTTGTGGTAGAGTTCAGCCCTTGCACGCTGTTTTTCTGTAATTTCACTTCCTTTTTTTTGGCTTGTGCTTTCACTTTTTGGTGTTTGGACTAAGCCATTGAGTCAACTGCATCATTCCAGACAAACCCTTCCTCTGTGAGTAGGTTTGGGCCTCTAGCGGTGGACCAGTCCTCTGCAAAGTTTTGAAACCCTGTATGGAAGCTGGGAAGTGAACATTTGATGCCTGCTGGAGTGGATTCGGTGTTTTGGTGTCGGCTCTGCCTGCTGAAGTGTACTCTGCCTTTGGGCATTGGATAGCTCGATGTTATTAGGCCGGTTGGGGATTGTGAGGGTTTAGATGCTCAATTGCCCTCAGCCGACCGTTGCACTAGAAGTCTGGCTCGTGGCCAGTTAATATGCGGGGTTATCCAGAGGTTCAGGAGCCGATATTTGATCCAGTGGGATGTGGGCCACAGTGGGCTAGTCAGTTGGATGGCCAGAGGCTGGAAGGTCAAAGACTGGCTTGGGGAAGCAGCTTGGCTGGAGGTCTGTTTAATACAGGGGTGACTGGGGCCAGGTGGCCAACAGTTAACCTGTAGGAAAGCTGGTCTGGGTATGGCAGCCAGTATACTATCTAGCTTGAGGCCGGAGGGTCGATGACAAAGCTGGAGGAAAGTTGTCCAGGAAGGGACTGTAAGTACACGGGGCAGGTAAAGTCAGGCAATTGATAGTGTGCTCACAGGCAAGCCAGTCTAGGGCCTGCCATCACTATGAGGGGAGGCTGAGCAAGGCAGCCAATGGCAGCTCACAGGAAGGCCCACTGGGAGAGGATCAGTAATTATGCAGGAAGGCTGGTAACTGGATAATCGATGGCCGGTCCATCAGAATGCGACCAGGTAAAAGTGTCATGACAACATGGCGTGGCCTGGAGCTGGAAGGCAGACAGCCTTCCTGTAGGAAACAGGCCAGAGGGTAGTTTAGTTAGTGTGCAGGGTGACTGGGAACCGGGAGACCGATACCTGGCCTGGATAAAAGGGGGCCTGGGGCATTCAGCTAGTACATGGCGACCGGAGACCAGATGATTGACAACCTGCTCATAGGAAAGTGGCGGAGGGTGATCCAGTTAGTACGCAGGGCAACTGGAAGCTGAGTAGTCGATAACCAGCCTGGAAGAAACTAGGCCTGGGGCAGTTCGGACATGAGGCAGATGTGGGTATTGCAGATGCTGGAGATTGGTGTCAATATTAGAGTGGTGCTGGAAAAACACAGCAGGTCAGGCAGCATCATAGGAGCAGGAAAATCGACAAAGAAGGGCTTTTGCCTGAAGCATCAATTTTCTTGCTCCTTGGATGCTGCCTGATCTGTGCTTTTCCAGCACCACTCTAACCTTGACTCTATTCTCCAGCATCTGCAGTCCTCACTTTGGCCTAGGTTAGGTGAATTTCCCAAGCTGAATTGCCATAGTGGTCGGGATTGTGTAGGTGAGTTGCATTGGTCGGGGGATAATGGAATAGCAGAATAGGTCTGCATGGGTTACTCTTCAGAAAGTCAATGTAGGCTTGTTGGGACGAAGTCCATGTTTCTACACTGCGTAGGACTTCGAAGTTGTGGAGGATTGATTCCGAATTGGCAGGTCATAGCCTAAGTCGTGTGCAAGTAAATGAAGGTGATTGGTATCTATGATACCAATTTCTGATACCAAATAGAATGGTGATGAGTTGGATTTGCTATTTTCTCTTCATTGTTAATACTGCAGAGAGTTTGAAATGCCTTGTACTGAACAGTGCATTACAACTTTTGAAGGGATAGTTATTAAATTTGAGGATTACACAGGTTACTTGCCTTCTGGATGATTGGGCTCTTTCCCAGTGTGGTCTGCCTCCAGTTCTTGAGTGCAGCCTAAGAAAAGTAACACATCAGCTGTTAATAACAGACTTCACAGTAATCCATTTCTCTCGTCTATGCCTTCAATTATGCTTGTTTTGTAAATGTCTTGCTAAGACAAATACACAGAGAGTGCTGGCTGGTTATTGGTGTATGTCTGGATGATGGTAATCAAATGGGAGATGGTAACCCTTCTGCCCATTCTGAGGAAATGTCTGCTGCTCCTGCTTTTACTGAATACACATCCATGTCGCATGTGTTCAGTTGCAAAAGTCAGGGTGGGAGAACAAACAAAACTTTAAACATAGCCCTAAATCAAATTGGAGAATGCCTTCTCAATCAACTTCATATGTGCTTATTTATCCTAGCCGTCCACAGGATTCTGCATTGCTGGTTAGACCAGGATTTAATGCTCATCGCAGGGGGCAGTTAAGAGTCAGCCACATTCCTGTGGGTCTGGAGTCACGTATAGTCACAGGTAAGATAGCAGCTTCCTTCCTGAATGGACCACAGCGAACCCAATTGATTTCTGCCAACAATCAACAACGGATTCATAGTCATTACATTCTTAATTCAAGGCTTTTTTAAAAAAAACAAATTTTACCATCTACAATGGTTGGATGTGACCATGGATCCCCTGAACTTTGTCTCTGCGTTAATATTCCAGCAATAATTCTACGAGACCATCACGTTCCCATTGCATACAACGTGTGGGGAAGTTTAAACTGTTATCAGTGTTGGGGAATGAATCAGACTGAATATTATCACAGAATCCCTCCGCTGTGTAAGGAAGGCATTCAGCCCGTCGAGTTCTCACTGAACCTCCAAAGAACACCTTATCCAGACCCACCACGTACTCACTGAACTTGCCTTCACATTCATTGTCACTATGGCCAATCCACCCTACACTGCACACGTTTGGATTGTGGGTGGAACCCGGAGAACACAAAGAAAACATATGCACACAGGGAGAACATGCAAACTGTACACAGACAGTCACCCAAGGTTGGAATCGAATCCAGGTCCCAGGTGCTGTGAGACAGCAGTGCTAACCATTGAACCAGAGTGTCACCTTGCTTTGCAATTTTGCACCCTACTGAAACAATTCCTTAAAACTTGTGACTTAGGCCGATACTCATTGAGGCTAGAAGAGGTTGTTTTTCTTTTGACTGGGCTCTTCCCCACTCCAGTATACTTTCAGTTTTTGAGTGTATCCTAAGAAAAGTCTCATGTCGGCTGTTAGTATCAGGTTTCATAATGATGGGTTTCTCTCGCTCATGCCTTCAGTTATGCTATTTTTTGGTAATGATGTCTTGGCAAGGCAGGTTCACAGAGGATGCTGGCTGGTTGTAAGCGCATGACTGGACGATGATGCCGAGATAGGAGATGATAACCTTTTGGGCTCTCTATAGGGAATATCTGCTGCTTAGTAATTTAATGATTTGTGCTTTTTGTGTGGTATGGGCTGTGACTGATTCAGGGGTTCGGTTAGCTTATCCAACTGGTTTGCGATGTGAAATGAGACCAACAGTGAGGGTTCAATTCCTGCGCCACCTGAGGTAACCACAAAGGACCATCAATTCTCAACATCACCGCTTGGCAGAGGCCTGGTGAACATCAACCCTCTCTCCAATGAGACAGGAGCCCTGTGATCTGGTTGGTCTATTGTGTAATTCAGATAGTTCTCTATTATAGCCACTAAGTTGTAAATGGAGTCTACTTGCAAGTCGATCTGTACATGCATTTAAGGACAACATAACTGAGGCCTTAGTATGTACACGGAATGTTCACATGTTGGCAGATTTAAATTAAAACCATTTACTGGATCACTTTGGTAAAGCATAATTATATGCAAATAGTAGTTTGAAAATAAAAACATACTGTATGCAGATTACATGAACAGTTGGCAATTTGTATTTTTTATGCTTAAATAACAAGCCAATGACGAACATAAATTAGTCTCCAACGTTTCTATGTTATATGTAATTCTTAATTCATATCGTTGTCAATGCTCGGTGACAAATGACATGACTTCACTTTCAGACAGTAGACAAACAGGAGGCTGGAAGAACACATGGAGCCAGGTAGCATCAGGAGATGAATAGGTCAATGATTCCAGTATAACTGTTCCTCAGTTACACACAGTGAGAACTGTTAGGATAGTAGTGACAAGAAATGTATAGGACAAAGTCAGACGCAGTTTCTGGGAGAGAGCCAATCAGCGGAAGAGAAAATAAAGATACTTTTTTTAACACTCAGGCCAGAGAGTCCAGCACAGCACTGAAATAGACCCTTCTGCTCAAATCGACCAGGCCGACCAGATATCCAAAATTAATCTTGTGCCATTTGCAAGCACTTGACCCACATCCATCTAAACCCTTCCTATTCATACACCCATCTTGATACATTTAAAATGTTGTCATTGTACCAACCTCCGCCACTTCCTCTGGCTGCCCATTCTGCACATGCACCAAACTCTGCGTGAGAAATTTCCCTCTTCCGTCTCTTTTAACTTTTTCCTCTTTGGAACTAAATCTATGCCCTCGCGTTGTGATATTTTACAATGCACGACAGCAATATGGGCCAGATTGGCCTTGAATGAAAATATGGAAATAGAAGGATATTCCCAGCCAGATCCTTGTGAATCGTTTCTGTACCCTCTCAATTTTAACAAAATCCTTTCTACCTGTGCTTCCTTTGTTAGCCGATGCCTCTTCCTGCTTGACCTCTTGTGGCTCTGCATCTTCTGAATCTGTCATGCCCGGCATCATTGGTGAGGGCACCCTGGGTGTTCGATGATCCTCAGTACGGGAATCGTGTGGGCAAGTCGTGAAGGTAGGGTTGGAGAGACAGTAATGGGGACTGACGTCTTCCACTGCTACAAGTGACGAGTTTTCTCTCAAATCCACGCTTCGGGACTGACAACAGAGGCAACTGAAAAACCGCCAAACACAAGAATAATCTCTATCAGTTCCAGTGGCAAACTGCTCTCTCTGCTTCTTCCAGACTCCATCCTTGTGTGTAGAGTCTGATTTATTGGCTACTTCCATATTGGCCATTCTTCCAACTGACTGATTTGACGTCCAATCCCTACTCCTTCTTCTGATACTATTTAGTCCAATCCTTTCTGTTTCGCCTGGTGGATTCAGTCCATCACCCCAGAAAAAAGTTCATATTCGAAAAGTACCACTGAAGGGTCATCTAACGCCACCTGTAGCTCGGCAGTTATTTCACTTCGACGGGCGTGTGGTGCGGTTGTATCGTCCCTTCTTATGAGCCAGGAGGCTGGGGTTGAGTTCTCCCTACTTCTGAGATGTGTCTAGTGAAGTAGCGGTACTATTGTGGAGAGCAAACAGTTTTTAATCCCTCGTCCCTAAGTTCATTTCTCCATTTCCTCCTGAGGGGATTCCGTCTCCAATCAAGTTGATTTCCTGCGTGGGGAGAATTTACAAAAGAGCGGTTTTATTTTACAAACATTTGCACCCCAATCCCCTTCTCCATCCTCCCCCTCGTCCCTGCCATGCTCCTTCGTCTGTTTAGGCAATAATTTGAGAGAGGTGAAACCATAGACAAAGGTTGATAAAGGAACAATATCTGCAGTGACTCAACGAATTGGATAATGCTGACCCTACTGTGACACTAGGTGGTTGCAAAGACTGAAGAGTAGTTCCAGAGTTTTCAGTTGCATGTCACCCAGAGATAGTCAGATCCTTAGAACATAGAACATAGAACATAGAAGGATACAGCGCAGTACAGGCCCTTCGGCCCTCGATGTTGCGCCGACCGAATCCTACCTAACCTATACTAGCCCAATAACTTCCAAATGCCTATCCAATGCCCGCTTAAATGACCATAAAGAAGGAGAGTTCACCACTGATACGGGCAGGGCATTCCATGAACTCACAACCCGCTGTGTGAAGAATCTACCCCTAACATCTGTCCTATACCTACCACCCCTTAATTTAAAGCTATGTCCCCTAGTAACACCTGACTCCATTAGCGGTAAAAGGTTCTTAGTATCTACCCTATCTAAACCCCTAATCATCTTATACACTTCTATCAGATCTCCCCTAAACCTTCTCTTCTCCAATGAGAACAGCCCCAAGTGCCTCAGCCTTTCCTCATAAGATTTTCAAATCTTTCTGCTCAAAGATAAGGTGGTTGAGGAGGGATTCATTGGAGGTGTTCCATATCTGACCAGGCTGGGTATAATAGGCAGCGTGCGATCTTTCTCCATGATGGAACAGTTGACATTCAGGAAACACAGATTAAAAGTCAATGGGTTAAAGAATCTATAGACATAGCTGAATGCTATGCAGTCAGGGATCTGAATCCTACCCAAGCAGATGGTCAATTTTGAACCCAAGTGATAGATTTTTAGTGAGTACAACAACCATCCCAAACCATTGTCCATTTTCAGAAATATCCACCTAATGTTCTCATATTATTAGACACCTCTATCGGGTTCGCCCCTCCAAAGAAATCAACCGTAGCTTATCCAGTTTCTCTTCAGCAGTATATTGAAAGTCTCAGGACTCTGAGGAAAGGTCACTGTATGCGACACTTTAACCCTGTTTCTGGTTCTGTCTTTTTAGCAATACCGCCAGATCTGCTGAATTTCTCCAGGAACGCTAACTCGGTCTCCCTCTCTCTCTCTCTCTCTGGCTCTCTTTGTGTCTCTCACTCTCTATCTCTATGTCTATGTCTGGCTGTCTGTTTGTCTGTCTCTGTCTCCCTCTCTCTTTCTTTCTCTCTCCCTGTCTCTCTGTCTCTCTGTCTGTCTGTCTGTTTGTCTCTCTCTCTCTCTCTCTCTCTCTCTGTATCTCTGTCTCTCTCTGTCTGTCTCTCTGTTTTCACAAATTCTGCCAGACCTCCTGAGTTTCCTCATAAGTTTCTGTTGCCAGGGTTTGACTGCGTTCTGAACTTGTTTGTGGTCAAAAACTGACACGGAAAAACAAGCATGAGACACTAACGTGGAACGGGTTGGTGTAATGCAGCAGCCTCACGGTTTTAGGCTGTCCAAACGAGCAATAAATCCCCGGAATTTCATCAATAATATATGACCACAACCTTACCCACTGCTGGTGAATGTTGCCTCAGACAATTCATGCAAAGAAGGCCAAGCTATCACTGTTATTTCCCTGTGTTAATCTTTTCCGGTCTCGCTGGCTCCATGTTTGCTGAGTTTTAATCATTGCTCTGTTACGTCTTCACTTACTCTGCATTTTTTCAGAATATGCTTGCTCTCAAGTTCAACTCCCGGGCGCACCCTGAACAAAGGTCAATCACAGCGTTACAGCGGACAACATGTGATTCTGCCAATTTTTTTCAGTCCATGAGTATCGTGAGGCCATCCATCAACCCATTCACTTGCTTCTCTCCCCCTATCACTATCCCTCTGCCTCATCCTTCTCCTTCCCCCAGTTCAGGTCCCACTCTGACCCGAACCAGCAGCAACACAAACAAGAGCTGAATCCAAAGGGGGTGTTAGCACCAGGTCGTAGGTCATTTCCAAAAGGAGTGCTATTTAACGGTGACGACAAAAACAGCAACAAAAATAAGGCAATGGTGACAGAGAAAAAGACTTCACGAAAATACTGGTTGTAGAAAACTAGGCGATGGGAAGTGGGAAAAAGTGATAGTATCCCTACGTCTGAAAGTGAGTCCCAGCTGCAAGAGCCATGTGCCCCAGACGAGTGTAATAGAACATAGAACATAGGACAATACAGCACAGAACAGGCCCTTCGGCCATGATGTTGTGCCGGACATTTGCCCTAGCTTAAGCACCTATCCATATATCAATCCAATTGCCGCTTTAAGGCCACCAATGATTCTGACTCTGCCACTCCCACAGGCAGTGCATTCCATGCCCCCACCACTCTCTGGGTAAAGAATCTATCCCTGACGTTCCCCCTACACCTTCCACCATTCACCTTATATTTATGTTCCCTTGTTGTACCCGGGGAAAAAGTCTTGACTGTCTACTTTATCTATTCCCCTGATCATTTTATAAACTTCTATCAAGGCACCCCTCATCCTTCGCCGTTCCAATAAGAAAAGGCCTAGCACTCTCAACCTATCCTCGTACATCCTATTCTCCATTCCAGGCAACATCCTGGTAAATCACCTCTGCACCTTCTCCAAAGCTTCCACATCTTTCCTAAAGTGAGGCGACCAGAACTGCACACAGTACTCCAAATGTGGCCTTACCAAGGTCTTGTACAGATTGAACATTACCTCACGACTCTTGAATTCAATCCCTCTGCTAATGAACGCTAATACACCATAGGCCTTCTCATAAAATCTATCCACCCGAGTGGCAACTTTCAAAGAGAAATAATGTTGATGACATCATGGTATGAAATCAAACTCAGAGGATCATGGAATCCCTAAAGCATTGAAACAGGTCATAGGGCCCATCAAGTGCAAACTGACCTTCTGAAGGGCATTCCACTCAGAAACCACCGAATCCCTGCACTTCCCATGACTAACCCACATAGACTGCACATCCCTGGACTCTACAAAACAATTTAGCATAGCAAATCCACTTAACCTGTTCATCCCCAGACACTAAAGGATTATTTAACATAGCTAATCCACCTTAACCTGCAGAGCTCTGGATAATTCGGTACAATGGAACATGGCCAAACCACCATAGATGTCAGGGCACCGGACACTACAGGACAACTCAACATGGCCAATCCATCCGAACCTGCACATATCCGGATACTGTGGGACAACTTAGCATGGTGAAGCCACCTAACCTGCAAATCTCTGGAGTCTAAGGGACCAAATGTACCACAGGCAATCCACCCTAACTTGCGCATCCCCAGACTGTGGGAGGAAACCCACACATGGACGGGGCGTGTGTGTAAACAGACAGTCACTCGATGGTGTACTCGAACCTAGGCCTCTGCAGCTGTGAGGCAACAATGCTGCATAGCCCCTTAATATCTGACCGAACTTGGAGGTTTAGTTGCATTGATCATTGTTAAACGTAATCAAGGTGGCGAATGGAATGCAGGCATTTATGTCTAGAGGACTGAAGTATGACAATGCAGATGTTATGCTGCAGTTATTCCAGACCCTTGTTAGACTCCTCTTGGAGCACTGAGAACAGATCTAGGCCACACACCTTAAGAAGTAAAGAGTAACCATGGAGGGATTACGATGTAGATTAACAAGAATAGCACCTGGATTTCAGAGTTTAAATTATGAGGAGAGTTTATGCAAATAACCCATTTTTTTTCACTGAAATTCAAAAGGTTGAAGGATGACCTAATTAAAGCCATCAGAGCTATTAACATGAAGAGACAGGATCGATAAGCGATTTTCACTATTTGGGGAGTCAAGAACAAGGGCGGATAGGATGGGAGTTAGGACCAGAGCGTCCTGGAGAGACGACGCCGTGTGGTTATTGCGACGCATTGGCACCCTCTAGTGACCTTCTCCATAATTGCACATGTGTATTTCTTGGAGAATTTGCTCCTGTCTGCTGTTCTTTGCATTAATTCTTAATTGTAGACGTTGTTTCTAGTCGAAATGAATTTTAAAAAAATAGTGAATGGAAATAGAGATGTATGCACACACAGACACCCCCCCCCCAACACGCACATATCATAAATTATTTACATATATATATATATATACACACATACATACACACACACACACGCATACATACATATATATATATATATATATATATACACACACACACACACATATACAGAGAGAGATACAATCGAGATTGCTTTGTTTCTCTGAGTCTGCATAACACTTTGGCTTACTTGTAACATGGCTATGAGGGCTCTTTGCCCGTGTGTGTGTGTTCATGTGTATTTGCGTGTGTGAGTGTGAGAGAGAACTGGTCACGTTTAACCTATGGATCACCCTGTCTCAGATGAGGGGAGAGGTTTTGAAGATTAATCCTACATGATAACCTCTTCTCCTGACAAGCCGTTAACATCATTCTGCATTCACAACTAAAATGCCTACTCAGTCGATTTGATTTATTTCAATTCAATTGTTCCAGTTCATCAGCGACATTACTGAATATTGTGCATCTCAATTCTATCACTAGCTGCTAATTTCTTGTATTTGTAAAGCCTCATTAAAGTTTTGAGTCTGTTGGCTAAACGAATCCCTCAAGGGAGTCACAAAATAAAATTGGCTTTACCATTAAACATTGGAACATGTTATATCACCCTGATCAATGACATATACTCTTTAATGAGGAGAATGGCTTGCATATTTCATTGGAATACGTTTACAAACGGGTTGTCAATTGTGCACACCAGCTAAAAATCTGAAGCATTCAGGGTGGAACATTTTAGTAAGGAGAAGAGGAGACATTTCTTCACCCAATGTGCGGTGAGCCTGGACTTAATTATTGGCGCCAGAATGTTGAATGAGTCCAAGGGACACCTTCATATATCATTTAGGGCGAACGGGATCAAATACAACGGGGAGAAAGCAGTATTAGACTATTAAGTTGGATGATCGACCATCATTGTGATGACTGGCAGAGCAGGTTAAAATGGCCCAATGGCCGCCTTCTGCTACTATCTTCTATGTTTCTATGTTTCTAAAATGCTTAACGTCTGATTCCTGTGCAGAATACTTGCATTGTCAATCGTAAATATGAGCCATCTTACTCTTAGCACTATTTTCCAGTGTGAGTATTCCGGATCTTTTAATTGACAAGTCATTTGTTAGAGCTCTTGCTGATTTTTAAAAGTATTGTCATATTTTATTCTTTATATTGTAATTTTCGATTTGGAGATGTGACCTGTGAGCTCTTCTTAAAATAGAAAACAAACAAGCAGTTAGATATTTTTGAAGCCATGCATGGAAAGAATTGTCGATTATTTCTTGGTGCACCATAGACACTTCAAGTCCAGAAAGGTCGTATCTACAGCAAATGTTGAATACTAACTGGGACAGATCGGGGAAACAGTCAGTAAAACAGGGAGTCGCCAGAGTTTTAATTGTGTTTTCAGAAGAATGATTGCACTTAGAGTCATAGAGATGGACAGCATGGAAACAAACCCGTCGGTCCAACCTGTCCATGCCGACCACCTATCCCAACCCAATCTCGTCCCACCTACAAGCACCCGGCGCATATCCTTCCAAACCTTTCCTATTCATATACCCATCCAAGTGCATCTTAAATGGTGAAATTGTACCAACCTCCACCACTTCCTCTGGAAGTTCATTCCATGCACGTACCACCCTCTGCGTGAAAAAGTTGTCCCTTAGGACTCCTTTATATCTTTCCCCTTTCACCCTAAACCTATGCCCTCTAGTTCGGGACTCTTTCAACCCAGATAAAAAAAAGAACTTTGTTTATTTATCCTATCCATGCCGCTCATAATTTTGTACACCTCTATAAAGTCACCCCTCAGCCTCTGACGGTCCAGGGAAAACAGTCCCAGCCTGTTCAGCCTATCCCTGTAGCTCAAATCCTCCAACCCTGGCAACATCATTGCAAATCTTTTCTGAACCCGTTCAAATTTCACAACATCTTTCCGATAGGAAGGAGATCAGAATTGCACACAATATTCCCACCTAACCAATGTCCTGTACAGCCGCAACATGACCTCCCAATTCCTGTACTCAAAACTCTGAAAAATAAAGGAAAATTTACCAAACGCCTTCTTCACTGTCTTATCTGCCTGCGACTCCACTTTCAAGGAGCTATGAACCTGCACTTCAAAGTCTCTTGTTCAGCAATACTCCCTAGGACCTTACCATTATGTGCATACGTACTGCTAAGATTTGCTTTCCCAAAATGCAGCACCTCGCATTTATCTGAATTAAACTCCACCTGCCACTTCTCAGCCCATTGGCCCATCTGGTCCAGATCCTGTTGTAATCTGAGGTAACCCTCTTCGCTGTCCACTACACCTCCAATTTTGGTGTCTTCTGCAAACTTACTGACTGTACCTCTTATGCTCGCTTCCAAATCATTTATGTAAATGTCAAAAAGTAGAGGGCCCAACACCGATCATTGTAGCACTCCATTGGTCACAGTAGATTTGATCTATATGGACTTCAGTAACAGGTTCGATAAGGTTCCCCGTGGAAGACTGATTAGCAAGGTTAGATCTCATGGAATACAGGGAGAACTAGACATGTGGATACAGAACTGGCACAACGGTGGAAGGTTGTTTTTCAGACTGGATGCCTGTGACTTGTGAAAGCCAGGGGACAAATATTTGTTTGCTCTGTGGTTGTCCTTTCATTGTCTACTTAATGAAAGTTCACAGAATCGAATCTAAGTAATGAGAATCAAATGAATATATTTTGGAGTCTGCAGTAAGGTATGTGCAGATGTCAGAAACTATTCAAGTTACAATCTCAAGTGACAGTCATGTTATAGGTTGGAGAAATGGCTTAATTAAACGAGGCTCTCATGTCACATTTATTTTTTTTCGTTATCATGCATTCCTGAATGTTTTTGTGTCTGCCTGTCTTAGTGAAAGACTAGGGGCTACAATTACAGAGGTTCAGAAATAAAATGTAATTCTTAACCTAAGATACTGATTAGGTAGTGTATTGTTAATAATTTATTTTTATTTTGTTTGAGCTATAAACCTTATGCCTGATATTGGATTATTTAGAAATTCTGTGACTGGTGAATCAAAATGTCTATTTAAGAAATACCGAGGTCAGTATTGAGTGTCATTGAGTATTTTCATCTAACTGTATTGCGAATACAGCGATACGGTGGCTCATTTGATTTGGCAGTCAGTCATGGTATTATAACAAATGTAACGTATTCTGAGGACAACTTCCAGCATTGACTGTGACCTATGTATTCCTTGGAAGCGCTTAAATAGAGGATGCTACAAGCAAGCCAAATGAAACTGCAGCCTTTCTGATTGTACCTCTACCTACATGGTGGCCATGGCAACAACAGGTGTTCTGATCATGGTCTCGAACATAACTGTCCAACGCATTTTTAGTTATCACTTTATGTATTTCTTCTTCTTCTACACTGGAGTTTTCAAGATTGTTAAGTACATGAGTCAAGATTAGAATGGTGCTGCAAAAGCACAACAGCTCAGGCAGCATCCAGTGAGCAGGAAAATTGACGTTTTGGGCAAGCGCCCTTCATCAGGAACGAGAATGACATGAACTCAGTCAACCTGTTAATAGCAGTGTGGTTCACTGACATGTTCACGTTGATGGATCTGTGGCTATATGTTGTAAGGGGCCGAAAACAAAGTACTGTAGAGTGAGAACAGCGGCTGCAGTTATATTGATCAACATTGCGCTGGTTTGCCTGGAGAACATAACCTTCTGGCTTGCATTTGAATTGAAATCAGTAACTGAACATTTACAGTGGGTGTGCGCAACAATTTGAACTTTTTCACTTCGCCACAAGGTATAGCATTCTCCTGGTTACATAGTATTTCAGTTCTTTGCCTTCCATTTTCTTTGATATTCTTATTTAATTGCTTAACAGTCAGACGTATTGTAGCAGCCAACAGAGTCCTCAAGTCAGTGCAGGGACTCAATAGTGAAAGTGAAAGAGACCCAGAAATGGAGAGCTGAAGTAAGTCCATAATTTTATTCTTTTCTGTTACGGGCAGTTTTATCCTTCTATGGCTGACAACAGCAGTGAGTTTTTTTGTCATCTCGGTGAATAAGAGATATCCCACTTTATCAAGGTGTTTATGCAATCCCTACTTACGTCGCCACTGAAACCGGCTACATGCTGACCTATTTCAATTTATGCACAAAAAGTGTTCTTTCAGCCAGATGAAACGCCAATTCAGGCAAGAGGTGAATGAAGTATTTTCATTTTCTTGGTCATTTTTCTGATATTGGCTACTCAAAATATAAAGGGAAAAGCAAATCTCTGCCTCAGAAAGTTGTAATGGGTGAAGCAAATTTTTCATGTTCTCCTTCCACCGATCACAAATAGAACGTTTCAATAAGGAATGATGCAAACTGTTCAGTCATGAACTATTTGTCACGAATGACAATAAATTCCTGACGTGTATCAAATTAAGTCAAACAAGGAAGGTGGTGAATAATCTGTTCCTTTCCAACAGACAGGCGCTTCAATGCATCATTTAATACGATGCAAACGTTTATTTACTTAACAATGGTTAAAAAAAATGAACTTCTAATTGCGGATATTTATTAACATGTTAAATAGGATTTCACCATTAAACTACTCATCTATATTCATTTCAAGTTCAGCTCGTTATTATGTATGTTTCACTGCAAGAAGTCAAAACTTACTTTTAATGAAGACCAGATGTCACAAAATGTTAAAGATGTCACAAAATGGTTGCCAACGAGCTACACTGAACAAGACAAAGGAAAAACAAAACAAATGAACAGGACACATCATGGCTGTAAATCTCCTGACAGGAGTAGTTACATCTCCAATTTAATGAAATGCACAGCAAGTTAAATTCAAACGGGAGGTAATACATACATTTTGCAAGTTTCTCTGAAACTGAGAGTGTACTATTTTATTTATTCCTAATATGAGGGCGGCCCTGGCCAAACTAACATTTATTGACGATACCTAATTGTCCTGAAGGTATTTAACAGTTAATCACGTTTCTGTGTGCCTGGAGTCACATGTAGGCCACACAGGTATGGGTGGCTGTTTCCTTCCCTGAAGGGCAGTAGTGAAGCAGATGTTTCTTTCCTTCTGACAATTGACAATGAATCCATCACCATCATTAAACTCTTATTTCCAGAGTTGAGCGAATTGACATTTCTCCAGCGACCATATTGTGGTTCAAACCCAGGTCACTACAACATCATCTGAGATCTTTGGAGAAACAGTCCAGCAATAATGCCATTCGTCTAATGCACTCTGCTTGGAGCTCTCCTCTCGAAAACAAAGTTATTCATTAATTTCTATGCATCCATACAAATTATGATGGCGAGAGCAGTTTTTCACCTTCACTAAATCTATACTGGATTTGGTTCTAGGTAATGAACCAGGCCAGTTGTTAGACTTGGGGGTAGGTGATCACTTCGGGGACAGTGACCACAACTCGGTGACTTTTACTCTAGTGATGGAGAGGGATAAGTGTGCACTGCAGGGCAAGAGTTATAGCTGGGGGCAGGGAAATTATGATGCGGTGAGGCATGACTTAGGATGCGTGGATTGGAAAAATAGGCTTCAAGGGAAGAACACAAATGATATGTGGAGATTGTTCAAGGAACAGCTGTTGGGTGTCCTTGATAAGTATGTACCAGTCAGGCAGGGAGTAAAGGGTCTTGTGAGGGCGCCGTGGTTTAATAAGGGATTGGAATCCCTTGTGAAAGGGAAGAGGGCGGCCTATGTAAAGATAAGGCGTGACGGTTCAAATGGGGCGATTGAGAGTCAGGAAGGATCTAAAGAGAGAGTTAAGAGCAGCGAGAAGGGGACATGAAAAGTCCTCAGTTGGTAGGTTTAGGGAAAACCCAAAGGCTTTCTATAGGTATGTCAGGAATAAAAGGATGCCTAGGGTAGGTATCGGCCCAGTCAAGGATAGTAGTGGGAAGTTGTACGTGGAGGCGGAGGAGATTGGAGAGACACTAAATCAATACTTTTCATCAGTATTCACTCAGGAACAGGACACTGTTGCTGATGTGAATATTGAGTTGCAAGTGATTAGAATGGATGGCCTTGAGGTATGTAGGGAAGAGGTCTGGGGAATACTGGAAAGCATGAAAATAGATAAATCCCGTTGGCCTGATGGCATTTATCCTAGGATTCTCTGGGAAGCTAGGGAGGAGATAGCGGAGCCATTGGCCTTGATTTTTATATCGTGGTTGTCTACAGGAATAGTGCCAGAAGACTGGAGGATAGCAAATGTGGTCCCCGTGTTCAAGAAGGGGAGTAGGGATAGCCCTAGTAACTATAGGCCACTGAGTCTCACTTCTGTTGTGGGCAAAGTCTTAGAGAGAATTGTAAGGGATAGGATTTATGAACATCTGGATAGGAATAATGTGATCAAGGATAGTCAGCATGGTTTTGTGAAGGGCTGGTCGTGCCTCACAAACCTTATTGAGTTCTTTGAGAAGGTGACCAAGGAAGTGGACGAGGGTAAAGCAGTAGATGTGGTGTATATGGATTTTAGCGAGGCGTTCGATAAGGTACCCCATGGCAGGCTAATGAAAAAACTACGGAGGTATGGCATTGAGGGTGCATTAGAGTTTTGGATTAGGCATTGGCTGGCTGGAAGGAGACAGAGGGTAGTAGTTGATGGTATACGTTCATCTTGGAGTGCAGTTACTAGCGGTGTTCCACAAGAATCTGTTTTGGGACCATTGCTGTTTGTCATTTTTATAAATTACCTGGAGGAGGGGCTTGAAGGCTGGGTGAGCAAGTTTGCAGATGACACGAAAGTCGGTAGAGTTGTGACAGCGAAGAAGGATGTGGCAGGTTACAGCGGGATATAGATAAGTTGCAGAGCTGGGCAGAAAGGTGGCAAATGGAGTTCAATGTAGCTAAGTGTGAAGTCATTCACTTTGGTAGTAGTAACAATAAGATGGATTACTGGGCTAATGGTACGCTACTTTGTAGTGTGGATGAGCAGAGGGATCTTGGTGTCCATGTACACAGATCTCTGAAAGTTGCCACCCAGGTAAATATTGCTGTGAAGAAGGCATATGGTGTACTGGGCTTTATTGGTAGAGGAATTGAATTCCGGAGTCCTGAGGTCATGTTGCAGTTGTATAAGACTCTGGTGCGGCCTCATCTGGAGTATTGTGTGCAGTTTTGGTCGCCATACTATAGGAAGGATGTGGAGGCATTGGAACGAGTGCAGAGGAGGTTTACCAGGATGTTGCCTGGCATGGTAGGAAGATCATATGAGGAAAGGCTGAGGCACTTGGGGCTGTTCTCATTGGAGAAAAGAAGGTTTAGGGGAGATTTGATAGAGGTGTACAAGATGATTAGGGGTATATAGGGTTGACAGTGAGAACCTTTTCCCGCTAATGGAGTCAGCTGTTACTAGGGGACACAGTTTTAAATTAAGGGGTGATAGGTATAGGAGAGATGTTAGGGGTAGATTCTTTACTCAGCGGGTTGTGAGTTCATGGAATGCCCTGCCAGTAGCAGTCGTGGACTCTCCCTCTTTATGGTCATTTAAGCGGGCATTGGATACGCATATGGAGGTTATTGGGCTAGTGTAGGTTAGGTAGGCTTCGGTCGATGCAACATCAAGAGCCGAAGGTCCTGTACTGCGCTGTATTTTTCTATGTTCTATGTTCTATGTAAATGATGGAAAATTGCAAAGTAGACAGGAAGGACAGAGAAATGAAATGCACTTTGGCAGCATTGGTGAGATACATTTCTCCTGACTGCTCTTAAGTTCATTTTATGTAACTGTAGGCGAACACATACCAAATCTTATGAAACTTTGTCCTACTCCCGTACAAAAGCCAAACATTCTTTGGTTTATTCAAACAATCAATCCACTTCCACTCCACAAATAAGACACTTAGTAACACTTAAGCTTCTAAACACTTAACTATACCATCACAAGTTAAAGCTCATCCACTGTGTTATTATCTATATACCTGCCTAAACTTGCGCTGTGCCGATGTTTCTGCAATTTTGCTTTCAGAAAAAATTAAGATTCATTTCTAAACTTCTCTGAAACTTTACATGAGAGTGTATTCTCTGAATCAATTGCCTGTTCCCTGATCACCTGATATTCGATGGTTCCCATAAAATTACACAAACATGCGACATATCTCAGGCTCACTTAAAAGAAAAAGTAAAATGCAGAACTTTAGGTTTGAGCAGGTAATTCAAATGATCTCTGAACATAACAAACAAGAATAAACTGTTAGCCTTGTTCCCCTTAAAGGAGAGCCTCGGAAGGCAAAAATCGGTGATCTTGTCAAAGTAATTAAAAAGGTTACTGTAGTCAAAAAGAAGGAAAATTATCGAACAGGAACAGGCACTTCAGCATTCCAAGCCTGCACTGAAACGAAGGCTAATCAAAACCTCTCGCCTATTTTCTGAGGATCTATATCTGTTTAGAAACATCATGAATTATGAAATGGTGCATACTCCTAGCAGCTTTGCTGACAATGTATTCCAGGCACCCATCAACCTCTGTGTCAAGAACTTTCCACGCATATCTCCCTTAAAGTTTTCCCTTCTCACCTTGAACTCGTGACTCCAAGTAATTGAGTCACTCACTCTGAAAAAAAAGCTTCTTGCTATCCACCCAGTCAAACTCTCAAGATCCCCCCAACCTCCATCCCTCTAAAGAAGATAATCATCATTTACAGCTAGCGCCCTCCATACAAAGCAAGATCCTGTTGAACCTACTCTGTCCCGTCTGCAAAGCAAACACATACCTTTGGTAATGTGGCGACCAGAAATGGTCGCAGCATTCCAAATGTAATCATACCAAAGTCTTATACAATCATAACATGACATGTTAACTCTTCTCGCAATACCCCGTCCGATGAAGGAAAGCATGCCATATGCCAGCTTGCCCAATCCATCAACCTCGTTGCCACCTCCAGGCACAATGGACCTGAACACCCAGCTCTCTCTGTACACCAATTTTCTCCAGAGCTTTTGCATTTACCATATAGTTCACTTGTCTTGGATGTAGGGTTTGCTCGCTGAGCTGAAAGGGTAATTTCCAGACGTTTCATTACCTCACTAGGTAACATCTTCAGTGGACCTCAGGCGAAGCAATGCTGAAAATCCCTGCATTCTATTTATATATTCGCGTTTCTTTGGGTTGGTGATGTCATTTCCTGTCGTGATGTCATTTCCTGTGGTGAAGTCACTTCTTATTCCCATTTCAGGTGTTGGTAGATGGGATATAACTCGATGTGTTTGTTGATAGAGTTCTGGTTCGAATGTCATGCTTTTTGGAATTCTCGTGCATGTCTTTCTTTGGCTTGTCCTAGGATGGCTGTACGTCCCACTCGAAGTGGTGTCCTTCCTCATCCGTATGTGAGGATACTCGTAAGAAAGGGTCATGTCTTTTTGTGGCTAGTTGGTGTTCATGTATCCTGGTGGTCAGTTGTCTGCCTGCTTGTCCAATGTAGAGTTTGCTATAGTCGTTGCACGGTATTTTGAAAATGACATTAGTTTTGCTGATTGTCTGTATAGGGTCTTTAAAGATCATTAGCTGTTGTTTTAGTGTGTTTCGTGTGTGTTGGACAAGCAGGCAGAAAACTAGCCACCAGGATACATGAACACCAACTAGCGATAAAGACATGACCTATCTCACTTGTATCCTCACATAAGGATGAGGAAGGACACCACTTCGACTGGGACAATACATCCATCCTAGAACAAACCAAACAAAGACACACAGGAGAATTCCTAGAAGCGTGGTATTCTGACCGGAACTCTATCAACAAACACATCGAGTTAGACCCCATCCACTGCCCCCCTGAGAAAAGGAAGAGAAAGTGACTTCACCACAGGAAATAACATCACCACAGGAAGTGACATCACCAACCCAAAGAAACTCAAACATATAAATAGAAAGCAGACATATTCAGCATTTCCTCGCATGAGTTCCATTGAAGATGTTACCTAGTAAGGTAATGGAACGTCTGGAAGCGAACTTTTCAGCTCAGGGAGCAACTATACATCCAAAACCTCAACCTGAGCTACAAACCTTCTCAAAACTCGCTACGTTCACTCGTGGATTGGATCTGCCAAAATGCATCAAGTCGCATTTGGTTGGATTGAACTCCATCTGCTATTTCTTTGCCCAAGTTTCAATCTATCGACATTCTTCTGCATTTCTGACAGTTGTGTTCACAATCTGCTGCTCCACCAATCTTCGTGTCACCTGCAAACTTGCCAATCAGACCAGCTATACATTCCTGCAGATCATTTTTACAAACCACACACATAAGTGATCCCAACACGGATTGATGAGGAAAACCACTTGTCATAGAACATAGAACATTACAGCGCAGTACAGGTCCTTCGGCCCTCGACGTTGTGTCGACCTGTCATACCAATCTGAAACCCATCTAACCTACACTATTTCATATACATCCATATGCTTGTCCAATGACAACTTTAATGTCCTGAAAGTTAGTGAATCTACTGCCATTGCAAACAAAGCATTCCATACCCTTCCTACTCTCTGAGTAAAGAAACTATCTCTGATATCTGTCCTATATCTACCACCCCTCAATTTAAAGATATGCCCCCTCGTGCTCGTCATCACCGTACTTGATAAAAGACTCTCCCTGTCCACCCTATCTAACGCTCTGATTATCTTATATGTCTCTATTAAGTCACCTCTCAACCTTCTTCTCTCTAACGAAAACAGCCTCGAGTCCCTCAGCCTTTCCTCTTAAGACCTTCCCTCCATACCAGGCAACATCCTAATAATCTCCTCTGCACCCTTTCCAAAGCTTTCAAATCCTTCTTACAATGCGGTGACCAGAACTGTACACAATACTCCAAGTGTGGCCGTACTAGAGTTCTGTACAGCTGTAGCATAACCTCATGGTTCCAGAACTCGATCCCTATATTTATGAAAGCTAAAACACTGTATGCCTTCTTAACAAGCCTATCAACCTGGGTGGCAACTTTCAAGGATCTGTGTACATGCACACCAAGATCACTCTGCTCAACTACACTACCAAGAATCTTACTATTAGCCCATTACTTTGTTTTCTGGTTACTCTGACCAAAGTGAATCACCTCACACTTTTTCGCTTTAAACTCAATTTTCCACCTCTCAGCCCAGCTCTGCAGCTTATCTATGTCTCTGTGTAACTACAACAGCCTTCGTCACTATCCACAACTCCACCGGCATTAGTGTCAACTGCAAATTTACTAACCCAACCTTCTGCACCCTCATCCAGGTCGTGTATAAAAATGACGAGGGTAAAAAATGAGGTCTGCAGATGCTGGAGATCACAGTTGAAAATGTGTTGCTGGTTAAAGCACAGCAGGTTAGGCAGCATCCAAGGAATAGGAAATTCGCCGTTTCGGGCATAAGCTTCCTGATGAAGGGCTTATGCCCGAAACGTCGAATTTCCTGTTCCTTGGATGCTGCCTAACCTGCTGTGCTTTAACCAGCAACACATTTTCAACTATAAAAATGACGAACAGCAGTGGACCCAACACCGACCCTTGTGGTACACCACTAGTAACTGGACTCCAGGATGAACATTTCCCATCAACTACCACCCTCTGTCTTCTGTCAGCAAGCCAATTACTGATCCAAACTGCTATATCTCCCACAATCCCATTCTTCCGCGTTTTGAACAATAGCCTACTGTGGGTAACCTTATCGAACGCCTTGCTGAAATTGGTATGCACCACATCAATCGGTTTACTCTCATGTACCTGTTTGGTCACCTTCTTAAAGAACTCAATATGGTTTGTGAGGTCCGACCTACCCTTCACAAAACCATGCTGACTATCCCTAATCAAATTATTAGTTTCTAGATGATTACAAATCCTATGTCTTAAAAACTTTTCCAGCAATTTACCTCCAGGGTTCCAAACCGGGTGACCTCTCCTTTCCTGTTTCTAACCTCAGCCCATGCTCCTCAGTTGACGAGTCCCCAAACATCCTTTCTGCAACTGTAATACTGTCCTTGACCAACAATGCCACACCTCCCCCTCTTTTACCATCTTCTCTGTTCTTCCGAAACATCTAAATTCTGGAACCTGCAACAACCATTCATGTCCCTGCTGTATCCATGTCTCCGAAATGGCCACAGCATCGAAATCCCAGTTACAACGCACGCTGCAAGTTCACCCACCTTATTCCGGATGCTCCTGGCGTTGAAGTGGACATACTTTAAACCAACTTCTTGCTTGCTGGTGCCATCTTGCGTACCTGAAACATGATTTTGGACTTCCCTACTCTCAACCTTTTCTGTACTCGTACTACAATTTTGGATTCCAGCCCCTGATGAATTAGTTTAAACTCACCGCAATAGCCTGAACGAAACCACACACCTCTACCCCAGGATATTGAGACCCCTCTGGTTCAGATGAAGACCATCCTGCTTGTAGAGGTCCCACCTACCACAGTAAGAGACCCAGTTACCCAAGAATCCAAAACCCTCCATCCTGCCACGTATTCAACTCCTCTCTCTCCCTATTCCTCGCCTCACGAGCACGTGGCACGGGCAACAAACCAGAGATAACAATTCTGCTCTTCCAAGCTCTAAGCTTCCATCCTAGCTAAGAATCCCAGAATTTCTGCCTTAAATCCCCATCTCTCTTCTTACTGATGCCGTTGGTGCCTATGTGGACCACGACTTGAGGCTGCTCCCCCTCCCCCTTAAGGATTACAAAAGGATGATCAGAGACATCATGAACCCTGTCACCTGGAAGGCAACACTCCAACCATGAGTATCTCTCGTCCACACAGAACCTCCTATCTGTCCCCCTTACTATGGAGTATCCAATGACCACTGCTCTGCTCCTCTTCCCTCTTCCCTTCTGAGCAACAGGGACAGACGCTGTGCCAGAGCCCTGTGCCCCGTTGCTTTCCCCGGTAAGTCGTCCCCACCAACAATATCCAAAACGGTATACTTCTTGTTGAGCGGTATGGCCACAGGGGATCACTGCACTGACTGTCGGTTCCGTTTCCGTTTCCGTCCCATGACTGAAACCATTCTGCCTTTTTCTTGTACCTGAGAAGTGACTACGTCCTTCCAACTCCTTTCAATAACCCCGTCTGACTGCCAAATGATCCAAAGTTCATCCAGCTCCAGTTTCCTAACGCGGTTTTCGAGGTGCTGGAGTTGGGTGCACTTCCCACAGATGTAGTCGGCAGGGACACTAATGGTGACCCTTACCTCCCACATTCTGCTGGAGTAACAGCCAACTGCCCTCACCACTACTCCCATATTCTAATTTCCTAAAGAGACAGTTGAAAAAAAAACCGAATAAACAATAAACTCGTTACCTTACCAACCTGGCGCACAGAACCTTTTTTATTGGTTAAAGGAGGAGGATGGGTCGGAGACGCTACCCGAGTATTGTTTCGAATAACACAACCACATAAATATGTGTCTTCCCACAACTCCTTCGCTCCTCCTTCGATACCTCTCGGCAAATGGAGGCCCCGACGCCTGAAGTAAAGTTTGTAAACAGTTAGACTATTCTTCCCAGAAGTCTTCGCTCAACCCTCGCACATCTCACGAACAACATTCGTTTTTTTGCATTATAGCAACACTAGCATATAAAAGATGGAACAGATCTTTGATTTGGTAGGAATTATGGACACCCTTCCTCTATATATTCTATCTAGTTCTATGACAATATTATAGGTCGATAGGAGACTCGATCCTCATTTTCTCAAATTCCAGTGAATTTAATTGCAACTGATCAAGCCAGTCCGACCACATTAGGTATCAGACTACAAGTGCTTCGCTGCACATCCTCCACATTACCAATGCCCCTCCTTATGTGTGGAGACCAAAAGCGCACACGATATTCTAGGTGCAACCTCGCCAGTGTTCGCCTAATTCTAGCATAAAATCTGTGTTCAGGTACTCGCATCCGATTTCACCTCGCCTCGTAACCTGTTAAGGTATGGATGGCAGAGAACTACCCAAATTCCACTATTTTAAGATTAAAAATATCAATTTATTCTTTACCTCCAAAAGTGAACATTGACCAACAACTATTTATAACTCTAAGCCTCCTCTTACAATATACTGGTCTAATGAAAAAAACGACTAAATTTACATTATGTCATTTCCTTTTTCACCACCAGCTGCGTTTGCACACTTAACAATTTGTTAATGACTTGTCTGAAGAATGAATATAATGGAGAGATTCTTGTTTTAGATCATTCATAAGAATTATGGCGACTATTTATATTATTTTGGACAGGCTACAGACAAACAAGAAGTCGTTTCCTTCTTTGAATTAAGTTTTATTTTGGTTCGTAGTGCATTACAAATTTCCTCAGGACATCGTAAGAAATCAATTACAATGGGCTTGTGTTAAGTCTGTTTAGGATCGTTATCCTGGAAAAGTATACAACTGAGGAGGAAAATTGAGTTTTAATTTATCACAACTCTCAGAAGTATTTATTTACAGGGCTACCTTATAACACAACGAGAACATATTACTAATAAAAGGGTAGACATGAAACATTTGCAGAGAACGTTGATCAGAAGGTCAGAGAAATCAGGGAAAATAGTACTTCAGTAAATGAGTAAATGCATTTAAAATCACACTCAAGGCTGATCATACGAGTGGAAGTTTCAGTTGCAGCAAGTGTTATGACATGGTTGTGAACCCTGCTGCTAATTAAACCAAACACACAGAATATAAAGTTTTGCCTGGGAGTGTGGTCGAAGCAGCTTCGTTGAGGCATCCAAGAGGGCTTGAGATGATTATTCAAATATAAGCAGCGTCCAAGTTTAATTGAAAATGGAAAGAGTTTGGAAACAAAACAAAATCCGCCGAAAGTATGATAAGTCTGAGGTCGAATATTTCAGTACAATGACCATTGGAAAATTGTGTTAAGGTTGGGCAGCACGGTGGCACAGTGGTTAGCACTGCTGCTTCACAGCGCCAGGGACCTGGGTTCAATTCCCGCCTCAGGCGACTGACTGTGTGGAGTTTGCACATTCTCCCCGTGTCTGCGTGGGTTTCCTCTGGGTGCTCCGGTTTCCTCCCACAGTCCAAAGATGTGCGGGTCAGGTGAATTGGCCAAGCTAAATTGCCTGTAGTGTTAGGTAAGTGGTATATGTAGGGGTATGGGTGGGTTGCGCTTCGGCGGGTCGGTGTGGACTTGTTGGGCCGAAGGGCCTGTTTCCACACTGTAAGTAATCTAATGATTACAATTCTTAAGGAGACGCATGTGCAAAGAGGTCTGGATACATATGTGCGTGAATTGTTCAAAGTCGTCAGAGTTAAAAAAAATTATTAGAAACGCATGTAGTATCGATAGGAGTAGAGATTACAAGAGCGAGGCGTGTATTATTGACTTCGTACAGGCATCTATTAGCTCTCAACTACAGAACCACTTACAGATCTTTACTCCATTTTGGAAGAATGTGAAGGCATTAAATAGCGTGCAGAACACGTTTAGAAGAAGGTTTGAAGAAGAAAATGAATCACACAAAGTACAGAGAATTCAAATGTTACACGAAAAATGCAGGAAAATGGAGATAAGAAGAGTCGTATCAGCCATGATGCGAATGAACGCTGGAGCCGCCTTGAATGATGTATGTGATCCTATTTCTTATGACCATGGAGTCTTCAAGTGTTTTGTCATAACTCAATACATGCCCTGTCACTATGTTGGAGAGGCTTTCAATTGGAATATTAGTAAGGCATTAAATAATTTGGCAAATGACAGCAGCGTGGAAATTGACATGTTACCAACATGCCAAGAGAACAGGTTGAGTCACAATGGACTGAATGGTCTCTCTGTGCACTGTTAGATTTCGAATGCAATTCGACAATCACAAGACTTCATGTTTCAGGTGCTTCGACCTTTAAAATAGTACAAAGAGTGCAGAAAGTAATCCAGGGGCTAATGGGATCCTGGCCATTATATTTATTGCATGGGATATATATATTGCTGAAGTTACGCTGCAGTTAGACAACACCATGGTTAGACTCCACTTGGAGAACATGAGCAGATCTAGGCATCACAATCTAGCTTGGACTTTGGAGGGAGTACAACGTAGGGAAACAAAAATTATAAATTGACATCAAGGGTAAGTTAAGAGGTTAGATTATATGCATTACCCCTGTTTTCCCAAGAATTTTGAATGTTAAATCGTGATCATATGAAGTCTTCACAATTTAAGAACGAAATACTCAAAATATTAACAGGAAATTACGTAGTATATAAAAATGAACTGTTTCCACTGTTGGAAATTCTCAAACTAAGAGATGTCAATGATGAATCAGTGCTGAACTGTTCAAGAGGGATGGTCAGAACACTTCTCTACACAAAGGGTAAGACTTCTGTTGAAATTTCTTTCAAAATGGCATCAATCCTGGATTATTTGTTAACTTCAAATCAGAGGTGAATTTTTTTATTCAGCAAAGATATTCTTGGAAATGAGGCAAATGCGGCTATATGGAATGAGACCATAGACTAGCCATGTTCTCACTGAATGGCCAAATAGGCTCAAAGGTGTTGAATGGCCTCCGCCTGCTCCCAAGCTCCTGAAGAAGGGCTCATGCCCGAAACGTCGCCTCTCCTGCTCCTTGGATGATGCCTGACATGCTGCGCTTAGCCAGTGTCACCCTCGGCCGCTGAAGGAATGTGAAAAGGAAGGAAAATAATTATCTGCAGGAAAAAGGTACGTTGGTTTCCATTATTCCTTTGCCAATGAAGATACCAGCATGGGCTGTTGATCAAAATATGCCATAGTATGTGGAGCTGTGTTTTCTTGATAAAAGTCGTGTTTCTGTCATTTGAATATCATAAAAAGCTGGACTCAGAGAATAGCAACGAATATTAATTTAAATTCAAGGATGTTCTCTGGAAGAATTGTCATGCCACTCAAATTAACTTGCGAGTTAAATGAACAAACCAAATTTAGATTGTGAGGAGTTGCAGAATTCATATGACTAAGGTGGTAGAAACTGTTATGGGTACAATTGCACTGGGAATAGAACTAAACAGATTTACGAGAATGTTGCTTCGGCTCCAGAACTTTAAAGGAATAGAGATTGGATAGACTGATGTTTCAGAGTCAAAGCAAAGGAGAATTAGAGGGTAATGGCTAAGGTCGATCAAATTATGAATGATGTAGACAGATGAGAAGGGAAAACCTTTCCAATTAATGAAGGGATCAATGACCAAAGTGCATAGATTTAAAGTCAAGGGGAAGGAGGTTAAAACTAAAAGCGTGGGGAAAAGATCAACAAAGCATGATGGGACTCTGGAATTCACTATTAGTGAGGTGTTACAATCAGAAATACTCATAATAATTAAGAAATATTCTGATGCCAAGGCATGCAAGTCAATAGACCAAGAGCTTGAAAATTGGTTTAAAATGGTTTGATATGGTTTTTGTTTTGAATGATGAACATTCGATGCATTGAGGAGCTTTTCTTTCTGCTGTAGACCTCTCTCATTCCATGACTTTCATTGACACTTTCAATATCAGAACTTGAAACTAATCTCAGTAAAACGTACGTCATCTGGGATGAAGGGCGATTGCTAATTACTAAACATTACATGAAATCAGGAATGTCCAGACTTTGGTATTTACATATGCATAGTTACTTGGTTAACTACTAATGGTTCATTTGTGCGTTGACATTTTCTAAAAGAAATTGTGACAGTGTCCCGTTCCTCTATCTTTCTTATAGCAAACATGATGATGATTGTAATTCTTGTGCAAGAAAACTGCAATCTCTCTAAAAGTACCTCAGCCTAATGGTTGTCATGGCAACAGCAGACTTACTGGTCATAATCAATAATATAATGTTTTCATATGGTTCTTATATATCAAATTCCAAATTCTTTTCTGCTTCATACGCATACTGTAAGCTTAACCTTTACATGGGTTCTGTCATGCTCAGTTCATCAATCTGGTTCACAGTCGCTTTCACTTTTGATCATGTTATCATAATTTGCTGTCCAATATTTAAGACAATAAATTCTACTGTACGGATTCCAGTCACAATATTAACCGTGAACTGTGTCCTCATGTCATTGAAATTTTTCAGAGGAACAATAGACCAGGCCGGGCTAGATCAGTCGGGTTTGACACAGAGATGAAATGATTTTTTTATAGGCCCTTTGTTTATATGAAAACAATCGAGAGTTCAGGCCAAAGTGGTCATGTTTTAGAAGTGATCTGTGTAATGATGGGGGAGTGGTCAGCTCTCTAGTTGGGCTGAGCAGTTTTAGTTCAGTCTTGAACTGGGAGGTTCAACAGGGAGCTGTGTGGAAACTCTGTCTCTCTTCTGCCCTTCAACGTCAACCTGTAAGCATCTGTTGCATTTATACTGGGTTTTGAAGAGAGGTTGTGTAATGGGGCTGTTGTGTATATTCGGAACAGCATAATTAAGTCTAGTTGGATAGGTTAAGTTCTGTATGGGTTCTTTATCCATTTCCTTGTGTTTCATTGTGCAATGTTGCGAATGAATGTTGTCTGTTTTGAAACCTCGTAGTCAACCTAACTAACTTAATCTGGGTAATTTTCACTGCCAACTTACGAAAACAAATTGAAAAGTTGTGGTCTGGGGCTGTCTTGAGTGGTCTGGCTTAGTCCATAGTTTAATTAATTGGCAATCAGACCGATATGAATAATCGAGATGAATAATCGAATGAAATCCATTGGTTTGCTCTTCGCTGTCTTGTGAAGCTTCATTCATTTGTGGCTGAGAACTGTAATAAACCTTGTAATGGTCAGAATGGCACATCTCAATTATTACCGAGCAAACACTGGAAATCCATCATATATTACATTTGAAATTGGGGCCATGCTCAGGTACTTGAGATGCTGTTACAACACGTGCATTTACGCAGTGACCCAGAGGGACATCAGGGAAGAGCTTTTGGATATTCTCAAATCGCCCTGTGCATTCATTACAAATTAGTTAAAACTTAAGATGAACAATGAAAGGTGCCTGTTAGCAGATTAGAATTAACATTCAGTCATATTAGTTTGCACACCACTTTTTCATTTTTCATCGTGTTTTCTAGTAATTAGCAAATATATGTACATTCCTATAAGCATTGGTTTGTTCTAACACATCAAAGCAGCAAATGCACAAGAACAGGTTTTGTTCCACACTCTGATTAAAGAGAAACAATAATTCATGTTTTAATCTGAGGGTTCAACTTCCTGCTCGCTGTCACAAACCTGATAGATAAAACGTGGACGTCTGAGTGTACAACAGAGATTGCAGTAATCCAAGTCGCAGCTTTCCTCAGGAGAGCTACTTCTTTTCAGCGCTTTTCTTCTGTATATTATCAGTCAGACAAAAAAAAACTATTTGCTGCACTGGACATATATTATGGACGATATAATTTCGGAAACATTAGCAGAACCTGGTCTATCGGCCCATCGAGCCTGCCTGCAATTCACTAAGATCATTACTGCCCTGTTCGTGTTTCAATTGTCTCATTGTCCTCCCATCCCTTACCACCGAATAACTGTTCTCTGTTTTTGCTTATGATGTCTGCGCTGATATGAAAAATAATTAATGACCTCACATCCACCATCTTCAAACAGATACTTCCAAAGTCGATCAGCGACAGAGAGAAAAGGGGAAATAAAATTATTCTAAGTAAGACAGAAGTGAATCTTATTTTACAAACAACGACCAATTGCTCTGAATTATCTACAAGAGAAGTTACACATAAAATGAAAACAGAGGAGCAGAAGCGATTTATTTAACCAGTCGAGTCTGCTTTGCCATTCAATAAGATCATGGTTTATCCGATAATTCGCGACGCCACCTTGCACACAATACCATTTATTCTGTCACTGATAAACATCTGTCAATGTCAGCTATGATATACGTAAGGATCCAGCCTCAGCAGCCTTCTTCAGTAAAGTTTTCTATAGATTCAATAGCCCCAATCAAGAAATTACTGCATATCTCTCACATAAATTTGAGACAGAGAGTCATAGAGATATAGAGCAAGGAAACATTCAGTCTGAGTTGTCCATATCGAACAGATATCCTAAACTAATCTATTCACAGTTGCCAGAATTTGACTCGTATCCCTCTAAACCCTTCCTATTTTTATACTTATCCAAATGACTTCTAATGTTGTACTTATACAGCCTCCAACACTCCCTGTCGTAACTTATTCCATGTGCACACCACAATTTGCCCACTTCGTCCCTTTTAAATCTTTTCCCTTTCGGAATATGCTATTCAGTCGTGGATACGCCCACTCTGGAGAAGATACCTTGTCCACTTACCCTATGCATCCATCTCGTGACATTGAAACTTCAACAAGGTCACCTCTCAGTCTCCGACACTACAGCAAAAAGAGCCTCAGTCAATTTAGTCTCTCCTAAGAGCTCAAACGCTTCAACTCTGGCAATATCATTGTAGAACATCTCTGTGACCTTGCAAGATTCACAACATCCCTCCTATAGCAGTGAGACCAGCATTGCATACAATATTTCCATAGCAGTCTAACCAATGTCCTGGACAGCTGCAAAATCACCTCCAAACTGCTTTATTAAATGCACTGAGAAATAAAGGCAAGCACATCAAGCGCCTTCTTCACTATCCTATCTACATGTGACTCCAGTTTCAAGTATCTACAAGGTCTCTTTAATCAACAAAACTCCCCAGAATATTACCATTAAGCATAAAAGTTTTGTTCTGATATGCGTTTCTTAAATGCAGAACCTCACATTTTACGAAGTCAAAATCCATCTGCCACTCCTCAGCGCATCTGAGCATGATTGTTTTGTCATCTGAATCAATCTTCTTCGCTATCAACTGCAGGTCCAATTTTGATGTCACCTGCAGACTTTGTAAATACACATCCAATGATCATCTGCTGAATCATATAAATAAGTGACGAAAAGCAGGTGTGCCAGCACCGATTCTCGAGACACACTACTGGTCACAGGCGTCCAGTCTGAAATACAACCCTCCAAGATATTCCTCTTGTTTCCTACCTTCGACCCAATTTTGGATCCAAATGACTAACTCTTTTTGTATTCCTTGAGATCTAACCTTGTTAACCAGTATATCTTGAAGAATATAGAACATCGAACCGCACAACACCGTATAGGCCTTTCGGCCCTCGATGTTCTTCCAGTCTTTTATCACACTCTAACATCAGTCTAACCTACATAACTTTCATTGTACTAACTTCCATGCACCTATCCGATATTGGCTTAAATGTCCTTAATGTATCTCACTCTATTACTATTGCTGGCAGTGTATTCCACACACCAACGATCTTTGTGTGAAGAACCTACCTCTGACATCTTAGCTAAACTTTCCTTCAAAAAACTTAAAATTTTGCCCCCACGCGATAGACATTTTTACACTGGGAAAAAATGTCTCCAACTATCCATGCCTCTCATCATCTTCTGCACCTTTATCAATTTACATCTTATCCACTTTGCTTCAACGAGAAAAGTCCAAGCTCACTCAACATTTTTGACAAGAACTTTCCTGCAGACCAGGCAGCATCCTCGTAAATCACATCTGCACCCTTTCTAAAGCTTCCACATATTTCCTATATTGTGGCAACCAAAGCTGAACACAATATTCCAAGTATGGTCGAACCAAACCTCTATGGAGATCCAACATAACTGCGCAGGTCATAAAATCAATCACCCAGTTAATAAACGCTAGCACATCATACACTTTCTTACAAAGTCTATCAATCTGAGTGGCAATGTTGATGGATCTTTGGACATGGAACCAAAGACCCCTCTGTTCCTCCCCACTGCCAATAATCTTGTCTTTTAAACTCGATTCTGCATTAAATTTCGAATTTCCAAAGCTTAGCATGCTTCCGGATTGAACTCCATCTGCCACTTTTCAGCCCAATTATGCGTCCTGTCAGCGCCTCGTTGCTTTCTGCAATTGGCCTCCAATTGTCCATAACTGCCCCAACCTTCAATGTTATCGGGAAACTTACAAACCCAACCTTCTGCTTCATTATCCAAGTCATTTATAAAAATTGCAAAGAAAAGAGGTCCCAGAACAGATCCCTACAGAATACCGCAGGTCACCAAGATCCAGGCTGAATACTTTCCTCTATCATCACCTGTCTTCTATGGGCCAGGCAATTCTTTACCCAGGCAGACAGATTTCCCAGTATTCCATGCATCCTCACTTTCTGAATGAGGCTACCATGGGGAACCTTATAAACGCCTTGGGAAATATATTTGCACCACATCCACTATTCTACCTTCATCAATGGGTTTTGTTAAATCCTCAACGAATTGAATAAGCTATTTCTTCCCTCGCTTTCAGTAGTAACCTAGACTACATCCTACCTGGCCAGGTGTTTATCTTTCCTTAAGCTTTTCAAAGTTTTCAGCATATCCCCCTTCCTGGTGGCAGCCTGTTCTAACAGTTCTATCGGACAGTTTCATGCTGTCCTCAGAAACGTGAAAGCCACTTTCAGCAGTGAATATTATTGCAAAATATTCATTAGGGACATGTACTACTTCCTTCATCGACAGGAGAAATTTCTTTCTACTATTGCTGCGCGGCCCTACCCTCACCCTGGCCATCGCCTTGTTCCTCACACAAGTGTAGAAGACATGAGGGTTTTCCTTAATCCTACCTACTAAAGCTTCTCATGCCCCCTTCTAGCTCTCCAGCTTAATTCTTCTGCTCCTTTCTGGCTATTTTCTAACCCTTTAAAGCCCTGTCTGATCCTTGCCTCCTCAACACTAGTTAAGCTACGCTCTTCCTCTTGACGAGGTGTCCCATATTACTTATGACACAGGGTTTTTTTTTGCAACCTATCATTCCTTATTTTCCTCTATGTGACAAACCTATCCAGTACTATCCGCAGGTGCTCCATAAACACCCTCAAAATTTTTGTTGTGCATTTCCCTGAGATCATCTGTTGCCAAGTTAGGCGTTCCTGTTCCATTCTAATAGCATTATAATCTCCATCCCCCAGTTAACTACCTTGTTGAACACTTTACTGAAGTCCATGTAGATCATGTAGATCATGTCCACTCGTCTGCCCTTATCAATCCTCTTTCGTAATTTTTAAAAAAAACTCAAGTAAGTAATTGAGGTATGATTTTCCCACGTACAGTTTGATTATTCCCACTCTGTCCTAGTGTCAAACCTTCGACACATTTCTCTGACATGATGCTTGTATGGTTCACAACGCTGAGTATTGTCAATAGGGCTTGTCCACCCCCACACCAGTTGAAGTTTATATGGAGACTCCTCCTTGTCAATCTCTTCCTTGCCTAAGGTCTGTTGACCACCACCTGTCAACCTACTTTATGAGGCAGTGATCCTATGAAATAATAAATCTGTTACAATTTTACCTAAAAAGTAACGATAAATTCCAGAAATAAACTTTCTATATATCTTCTGAATATGCCTCTTTCTTTTTTACATTGTTGGAGTTGCTTGTACTTGTTCAGATGAAACGAGTTGGAGATAACAGATTGTGGATCATTGTCTGGAGCATTGAAAAATATGCACGGTACTGCCAAATTACTGTAAAAAAATGAATTGTACAAATAATGCTTTAAGATTTAAATTGTTCACCAGAACTGAAAAGAATCCAACATGATGAAGGATAACGACGACTTATTCCTATTCCAATGCCAATGCTGTCCTGTGTTGTTATTCCATTTGTAAACGATCGTGAAATGTGTATGCTACTCAACTGTGCCATCTTCATATATCGATGTTAGCGTGTGAAGGAGGCTTTTAATGTAAACAAGCCAGCAAGATACAGACAGGAGACAGCACAACTCACGGTTGTGGCCGAGTATCTGAGGTCTGCTGAAGAAAGTCGAGAAGCAGTCGGCATATTCTGAGGTTCCTGAAATCACTGTTGAGGCCTTGTCATTGAAACAAATAAAAGCCTTCAAAGAAAATTGTTTATTTGAACTTTTAGTATCGTGGTCCAAACAAAAAAATGAGGCATCATTCCTCCAACTTGCAATGAGTTTATGTAAAGTATCATTAGCAACAGGAAACAAATAGGGATGCGGTGTCACTCGTACATACCACTTAAAACAAGATGCATATCTTCGGATTGCTGTTTACAATTCTTGAATGAAAGTAGTGAACATCAATCATTTTACCATCAATATCATCTTGACAGTTATGCTTGTGCTGGAACCCTTGTTCATTCATCATTATCTTATTTTCTTATTATTTATTTCGTTTGGAGAAATGAACTGTGACTGAGAGCTGAATGGTGAGCTGTGGTCTATGAGCAGCAGTTAGTTTCAGAAAATAAATCAAAGAGAATAAACAAGCTGCCGTTCCTTTTTGAGATCAGGAATGAAACTTAATTGTAAGCTGTTTGTTCCATTAAACGCTCTGTAGACCGTTCGATTTTAGTTTGGCAGTCAGCCCAAGCAGATTACAGATGCTGAATCCTAAGTGGGACCTTGTGGATAGACTGTCAGTCTGGCAGGAAGAGGCCAGAATTTGAAATTGATTTTGCGCTGTTCTTGTTGGAAAGCTGTAGGACATAGGATTGTTCGAACTCTGTTTGTCTTCCCAATCAACTGAAAACACACAAAATGCAATATCAGTTGTAAGAATTAAATGACTCTCCCTCAGAGTCTGCTGGAAGCTATCTGCATGCATCAGTGTCACGAAAAACCAAACATGATACAATTTCATGTGCCTGTGATATTATGGATCATGGAAGTAGTTAAATTGGCAAGTTCCATCTCCTTTATATTTTTTTTCTGTATGATTTATCCCTTTACGTTTTCTGTTGGTCTGTCTGTCTTTGTGTGAGGGCCAATGTTAAAGAGGATTTGATTAAACCTATGGCACCATTGCAAATTCAAGATAGCAGCTGTAGTTACAATGATCACTATTGCCTAGGTGTCTCCAGAGAGCATACTCTTGTGGATTGCATTGCAAAAAGAATAAGCAATTGTCAAGATCATTGAGAATGTCATGCTAATTTGATTGAATAGCAGAGCGGACTCGATGGGCCGAATTGCCTAATTTCTGTTGCTATATCTTATGGGCTTAATCTATGGTTTAAGTTTCATCTGTTAAACTTACTGAATTTGGTCTGATAAGATTAGTGAATTCATCAGAAATTGTTTAGTCTCTTGTTTGAGCTCTGAAAATGAAGTCTGATAACAGGTAATCATAAAGTCTGGAAATAGTTATTTAAAAAGACTAGTTAAGAAATGTTAGGATGAATTTGAATGCTCATTACTTTTATGATTCGGCGTAGTGAGCACATCGATAAGTGGTTTATCTGATTTGCGTGCTAGTTCTGTGTCATGACACCTGTAAACTATGAAGATGGTACTGCTACAATGCACGTTGTTTGAAGTAGTGGTTGAACATATTTGACTGGAGTATTCTTGAAACCACAAAAAAGGCCTTCTATACTGATTATTCACTACTTTGTTTTTTCCATAATGCAATTTCCAAAGCTTGCATTTGCATGTAATATATACAGGAATTTATTTTAAAAAGTCTCAAAAATCAAATGTGACTGACAACGTTTTTCAGGTGTTTTATTACATTTATTTAGAAAAAAAAAACTTTTCTGAGTGATCTCATTTCTAATCTTTTGCTGATTGACCTTGCAAACCTGACGACAATGATATTTCTGTCCGGGGAATCTGACGTCAATCTAATTGTACTTCATGCCAGTACAGGTGCTATGGCAACTGTAGCACTTACGACCAAGGTATTCAAAGTAATGCATCTGTGTGTCACATTTATAAACATTTCTTCTCCTCACTGGAGTTTGTATGTTAATGGGAATGCATGAGCTCTGTAAATCTATTGAAGTGGTGTGGTTCAATGAGATGTTCACATCTGATTGACATGTAGCAATATGTTGTGAGAATCTAAAAATTAAGTCTTGCAGAGTGAGAATCGTTGCGGAGTTACAATGATCGCCACCGTACAAACAGAGCATACCTTTTGGTTTGCATAAAAATCAGAACAAGTAATTGTCATGTTCAGTGAGATTGTCGCACTAATTCGATCTTTTAATTTCACCACGAGTTGTAGTATTCTTCTAGATATATTGCGTTTCAGTTTCATAAGTCTCATTTTCTTTGATAAGCCTTTTACTAGTTTGATTGTCAGATGCATGGCAAGTGCCAAAACAGCCCTTAGGGCCACTTGAGGTTGGAAGGGAAGCAGGGTCGAAGGAACTCCATCATTTCACTCTTCACTCCATCGGGCAATTTTATATCTCTTGTAGCTGACCGCAGTTATGAGATTTTTTTCAACAACGATGGCAAACATTGAGGATATTTTTAGTCAATCGTTTGTGGGATGTGTGGTTCTCTGACTGCCCGCCATTTATTGCCCGTTTCTACTTGTCCTTGAGAAGGTGGGGTGAGCTGCCTTCTTAAATGCTGCAGTGCATCTGCCATGGGTTGACACAAAATCCTATTAGGACTTGGAGGTGTCAGTGTTGGACAAAGATAAATATCGCAAAACGCCAAATTATACTCCAACAGGTTTATTTGGAAGCACTAGTTTTCGAAGCGCCGCTCCTTCATCAGGTGAGAGCGCCGCTCTGAAAGCTAATGCTTCGAAATAAACGTGTCGGCTTATAACCCAGTATTGTGTTATGTTAACTTACGCCATTAATGAGGAAATTTCTGGAAAATGACCCAGTAACAGTGAAGGAAGGGCGATATATATGCAAGTCAGGTGGAGGGCGACTTGGAGGGGAACATGAAAATGATAGTGTTCCCATATGCTTGTTGCAGTTATCCTTCTGCATGGAATTTTTTGTGTGTTTGGAAGGTGCCATGTGAGGATCTCCTACTATGAAAACATCGTCTCCATGTCTGTTCTCTCTGCACCTCTCGGTATTCTGCAGATTTCAACATCTTCGACACTTTTCTGTCTTTTTGGGGTCAACTGGACTTTTAATGGTTTGGTTCTCAAAATGGACTTTTGATTTTTGATCATAGAAAACAGAACGTTTTGCCTTATGAAACACTTGATTTTAAAAAAAAATCTTCATGGAATATAAGTGTCATTGGCAGGTCATCATTTACTTCCTGTCTTTTAGAATCATAGAGTCATACAGTCATAGAGATGTATAGCATGGAAACACAACTTTCGGTCCAACTTGTCCATGCTGACTATATATATATCCCAACCCAATCTTATCCCACCTGCCAGGACCCGACCCATATCCCTTCAAACCCTTCCTATTTATATACCCGTCCAAATGCCTCTTAAATATTGAAGTTGAACGAGCTTCCACCACTTCCTCTGGCAGCTCATCCATACCCTTACCACCCTCTCTGTGAAAAAGTTGCCCCGTAGGTCTCTTTTATACCTTTCCCCTCTCACCCTAAACCTATGACCTCCAGAAGGTGGTGATCTGCTATCTTGAAGAACTGAAGCATAGAAAGAGAAGAGATTAACTCACCATTCTGTCTATTCATAAACGAGAGTACAGTGTGTGGTTTATGACAAAAAAATGTGGGAAATTGCAACTGGTAAGGTTGCACTATCAGAGAAAAAGCAGACTTATGTTACACGTGTAGATGACTCTTTATTAGAATTGAAGTGTAATGTAGAGAGCTTGGAACGCTGGGAGAGAAAGGACATTGATAAATGGACCCCATGCTGTAGCTAGTTGGGGCATTTTGAGAATAGGTTCACAATTCAGGCATTGAGACTGTTCAGTACAATCGTTCTATTATTATTGCACACCTTTGATCTTGACTGCATATTCTGTCAGTCGAATCCCAATCTTATCAGTACATAATGATAAAATAAACAGAGGTCCACAGTCGGACGTGCATATGTAGATTCGCTCAATCCAGCAGACAATTAATTATCCCCTAGCATGGCTCATTCTGGCACAACACGCTGCATTCCTAATCTGCTTCATTTCAGTTTCTCTTCTGTCTTCTACACAGCCCATTCTTCAAGATTTCCAGAGTCTTACAGGGCGATCTGTGCTACACCCGGTCTTTATAATGTATGAGAATCGTTGAAAGAATTATGCTTTTCTTTAGTTTTAATTTCAACAAGGTGTTTCTACCAGCCCATGAAATACCAGTACCTGATAATTTCTAAATATGGAAAACTCAAGCAAAACAAATAAAATTATTGGCCCCGACTGCTTAAGGATTCGGTTGAAGTTTGTAGGCCATGTCATACGGAAAAGCGTAAGCAGTGATAAGACTAACATCGTTACTATTCATTCTCATGTTTGAGGAAACGTTTACAAGAGTCTTAAATGATGTGTGGGACCTACATCCCGAATAAAGCATTGGAATCAGTATTTGCTGATCATAATACAACTGTCTACCAGATTTCCAGAGGCACGTCGGTGACGCAGCACAACAGCAAAAAGAATTGTGGCGGAGGTCCTCGATTAGGTACAATTATATCAAGGGTCAAGTTTTACATAAAGGTGATTCAGTGAAGTTTAGGAACAAATTCATTCAAATCCAGCAAATGCCATCCAGAATCTCAGGGAACATTAGAACAGTGGCAACAATATTAAGAACCAAATTTAGGGTTTGCAATGAATACTATCCAGGGGATTCGATAAAGGAATAGCACATATACTTTGCAATTACGGTGCATCTAATCCTTCCAATAAAATCAGTCCATTTTAATTAATTAATACATGGGCATGAGGTAAGAAGACTCTGAAAGTAATTGAGGAGATTTTGGGAAGGCAGAATTCGGAGCCATGCATCAAATTTTATGGAAAGATTAAACAGAGTTGATGAGTTCCCTGCATAACGTTTAAACATAGAGTGATGATGACTTTCGTTTAACAAGGTTCATGTTGTTCTTTTTTCAATGGGGGATGAAAAGCACAAGTCGCAAAACCTCTGTGTTTTTATAGGCCAATTCCATGATAGCCAGCAGATAACATCTTAAAAGAAAAGCTTTTAATTTTAAAATAAAATATTTATTTATTTGGCCAGTTCTTCCACCTCTACTTTACTCTGGTTTCCTTTGGTCTAGCTGTTCATTGAAAACATTCAGACAGTTGTAAACCCTGCTGGACCCAAAGAAGCAGGTCCAGGCTGATCCTCCTTTCTCGCTGACATCTCTCCTGCAACCCTTGTGTCAAGAGGTGTTTATGGGGATTGCTGCAAGCATTTGTGGGGAAAAAAACAATTATTAAGTTGGGATGATCCGTTGGGTTTTCAGATAGGCCAAGCTATTCGATAATCTGTTCTCTTTTATTTTGTATTCCATTCGCGAATCTTGTCAATACCTTCTGTTTTTTTTTAAATTACTTGGTTTGACCCACTGCATCTCTCCTGGAATATCCGTGTCACACTTAATGAAAACAACTAACAAAGTTGAGGTCTGGGCTACTTTTTAGAAGTGTTTAGAGCTGTCTGGCATGGTTCATAACAGATTGGGGGGTCTTATCAGGATTTGTTCGATAGTTCTGAATTGGGACGAGTGTTGTTGGACTGGAAGGCAGCAAATGTTACTTGTTAGAGTCTTTAGTTCCTGTTGTTGAATTTCTTTGGTTTAAACGGTACTTCGGATTGCAATGACTCTTTCGGTCACCAAGAGTTTTGGTGGTGTGGAAGAAGTGGCGTTGTGGGTTTCACAAAAGTAATTAAACCTAATGTGCTGGAAACTTGGACCCGCTTCCTTCAGTGAGGAAATGAGCTATAATTACAATAATAACTCAGCATTTAGATTTGCCAGAAATTTCATCGGACACTTTAGAGATGGATCAAATTCAATTTAAAATGAAACAACTTGAGTTAGAATCAAAAGACAAGGAATTACGATTAAAAGCAGAAGAGAGAGAAACTGGGAGAGAAAAGAGAGAAAGGGCGAAAGAAGAAAGGAAGAGATAGCGCGAGTCTGAACTGCAGAAGTTGGCACCTGGAAAGGGAAAAGAAAATAGCTTAAAAGGATGGAGGTGAAGGCTGATGCTATCCGTATTGAGGAAGACAGTCATTATGAGGAAACCCAGGAGAGCCAAAGGTCTGGTGTGAAAATGTTTAAATATATTCAAGCATTGCCTCAATTTGATGAGAGGAACGTGGAAACGTTTTTTAAAAGTCTCTTTTGAAGGGTCTGTTTCCACACTGCAAGTAATGTAATCTAATCTGAATACTGTAAGTAATGTAATGTAACCTACTCCATATTATAAAAAAAATTCCAAAGATGGGAAAAACATTTTTTTTTAAGTTGAACTAGTTAGTTGGATATTGGCAGGTACCTCTATCCAAAAGAGTGAAGGAAATTTTGGCTTTCTTGAAGCCGAGTGGATTGTACTACTTTAAAATGCTGTCATTTGTTACGAAACATATATAATCGACTTTTCTAAGACTAACCGATTAAGTCATGTTAAATAGCCCACCTATGTGTTGTATATTGAAAATTTCGTGATTTGAAGTCACATACCAGAGCATTTGGAGCACCTGTCAAATTTTCTTGATCAACTTCTGGATGCAGGCTTCGATTTTATATGAAATGAAAACCAAATGAACTGTGGATGCTGAAAATCAGAAATAAAAATGGAAGCTGCTGGAAAACCTCAGCAGATATGGCTGAGGTTAGTGAATATATTGAAGTGAAATCAGAGTTAATGTTTTCTATCTGGCAAACATTCCAAGGACCTGATAGTGGCAAGCAAAGCGTCAGTTTAAATGCACAATGCAGGCTCGGGAGACGGGGAAAGGAGTAAAGGGCAGGTCAGGATTCAGTTCCAAAAAGAGAAAAAGAGTTCGACAGTCAAAGGAGTGTCTGTGTTGGTGAATAGCTGTTAAGGGAACTGATAATTGCTAACAATAGGTCGTGTGTCAAGGAAGACTGTGTGATAACAAGTCTTGACATGTTGGGTAGGGAGCTGTGACATGGCAGAGTTCAGACTTGAGAACTATTGACTTCCACATTGAGTCCAGAGGGCTGCAAGATCCCCAGACAGATAATAAAGTGTTGTTCTTCCAAATGTGCTGAGCTTCACTGGGGCACTGGGGCACTGCAGCAAACCAGGGAGCAGACTGTTGTGTGAAATTGGAAGCCTACTAAAGCTCAGGGCTATTTTGTGGACAGAATGGAGATGTTCTGTGAAGTGGCCACGCAGTCTCTCCGTCATTTACTTTCCCAGAAAACCTTTGAAACTAAAGATCACTGTTCCTGACTAAGATTAAAAATGTTAGGAAAGTGAAAGTCCATCCATATCTCTGCAATAAAATTGGCCTCTTTGTCAGTAATTTGTGAAGCAATACAACCCATGTAACCCCTTTCATGCCGAAATCATCACGGTATCAGAGGCCGTTCAACTACTCTCTTATGATTTGAGAGAACACTGAGGGTCATATGCTGTAGAAATGTGGTGCGTTGGAGACAGCAAGGCATTCTTAGTAACCTTAGCTGAAACAATCCAACATTGAATTGATAGAAGATCAGAGAACGAGGTCTATTAAAGGAGAATCCTGCACTTACACGTAAAGATGATTTGAACTGTGTCCACGCACTGAAAGAAACTCTGCTTGTTTTATTTCATTGACACTAATAACTTACGTTACATCATTCATGAAAAATGGTGTAAAACTGAACAGTTTTCATTCTTTCCTGAAATAACCAATTGGTATTTAAAGTCATTAAAATGTAAGGGAGTCATTTTTCCTCATCAGAACATTTCCTTTTGATTGGTTAATATCAGAATAAATGACAAAGAAGATGTGAAAACTCTCAGGTCTTCCCTTAATTACTTTGTGTGATCATATCAATATACACGTTAGTACATGAACTCAAGTACATGAGCACGTAACGAGTATCAATGGCAATGTAGATAGGAGCTATGTAATCATTTCGATAACGTGCAGCATTCTTTCTCCTCATCGATAAAAAAAAGTGTCAGAGCCACTGTCAGCCACAGAAGAATAAAAGCTTCGACTTTCCATCTCTGAATCACTTTGACCCTCACTATTGCGTTCTCTGACAGCCCTGCGAGATGTATTGGCTGCTATAATAGCCCTGACGGTAAAGGGGATAAATGTGATCAGCACAGAAAAGGGAAGCCAAGAAAATACATTACTGTGTAACCAGGAGACTGCGGTACCCAGCGACGAAGTGATGAAGTTCAACTTAGTGCGACAAACCACTGTAAATGATCAATTACTTTTTCATGTTCATATGCAAGCCAATAGGATATTTTCTCCAGTCAAACCAAGACAGTGGTGATTATTATAATTGGAGCCAATGTCCTCACTTGCAGTACTTTGTTTTCAGCGTCTCACAGCTTCATATTGGTAAAATATGAAAAAGACTGTGAACCACACTGACATATACAGGGTGACTGAGTTCATGCAATTAACTAATTTGCACACCTTCAGTGTAGGAAAGGAACGAACGTGTAAAGTCATAACTGAAAATATGAATCACAGATACGTTGAAGATCATGAGCAGAAAAGCTGCTGTTGCCAAGGCCAGCATGTAGGCAGAGTTACAACTGAAGAGAATTATCATTGACAGTGGGTTCGCTGTAAGGCAAACAAATAAATGTCATAAAATGGATTTTCTCACAAAGTTGTCTATGAATCTTCAGTGGACATATGGAAAAGTTTGCTACTCCGAATTGTGCGCAATGTTTTTTTTCATTAAATATACATGAGTGTAAGGAAATTGCATTATGGGATAACAAATCATGAATACGCAGAATGTGTAGCTGATAAGTTGACTTGGTTCCAGTATCATCCAGTGAAGTGCTTCCAAATGTTTCAAAATGAATGATAGACGCTTTCCTTTATATATGTTACATTTGCTCAAATACTAAATGAACGACCACATGAAATCAGCTTCGCTGTACTTGTATTTACAACGCAGGGGAATTAGATGCTTGGTCGCTGGCAAAATTGCTTCCAATGGTTCATATACAGACGCTTCGACTCGCCAGAACTAGTCTTGGTGAACCAGTTATAAGGACTTTTCCTCAAATCATTTTTTAAAAAAAACTCAGCAACGTATTAACAATACATTAACCTAAACACAGCATTTTTAAGAACCGAAGTAATCTACCTAATCTCTAAGTTTTAATCCGAGTCTTCCCAAGTAAACCCGGTACTCAGAAACCTGGACAGCCGTGCAATCAGGCACATTAACTATTACATTCCACTGGTAAACAAATTGAACGCGATTTACTGGTCACCTTGCATTAACTGTTTCTACAATCCCTAACGTCACTTTCACAAGGTAGTGCGTCTTGATTGATTTCAGATAGTTGTGATACATGCAGAGACCTTTCTGTAGGGTCCAAAGAATATTTGATTGATTCTTAGAATGAATTGTATTCTCTGAACTTTCAATACGTTGATAATAAGAAAACAATCTAGGTGCAAACAAAACTTTGTGCTCTAACATTGACAAGCACAACCCTTCTGCTACAAACGCAGCACAGACAGTCGGTGATCTTTACTTTATGAATAAGAATGCAGAAATACAGAAAATAGAATATCAGTTTTAAGAATTAAATGAATATTGTTTGGAGCCTGTTATGAGAAGGCTGAAAAGAGATTTATCAGGATGTTGCTAACTGGAATTTTTGAGCTATAGCGAAATGATGAATTCACTGGCACTGTTTACCCTGGATACTTGGAGTTTGACGAAAGAGCAAAAGTTTATAAAATCATGAGGGATATACATTATGTGAATAGAAAAGTCCAAAACTAGAGGGGATAAGCAGAGCGGAAAAAAATTGAAATGGAAAAAAAAGACAACTTATTCATACAGAAGGTGTTGCATGAATGGCATGAGCTGCCAGATGAAGTGGTGGATGCTGGTATAATTACAACTTTTAAAGCCATCTGGATGGGTATATTAATTGGACGAGTTCAGAGAGAAATGGGCCAAATGCTGGCAAATTCGACTACATTGATTTCCTCGCCATGGACAGAAAGGTTTGGTTCTCTACTCATTGCCAAAGCTTTAACTAATTTTAAGTTTCCTAGTAGAAGTATCAACAGATACTTGAACGTTATTGATTTTGAATATACCCCTGCCCGTCCCTCTGCTAGTCTCCAATAATGGTGTACTATTTTGATTGTACTATACAACTACGATATTTACCCAAAGCGCGTAATTTCACGGTTATTGGTAAAATCAAATACATCCATTCTCTTTCTGTCACTTTATCCCTGTCCATAACCTTATGTAACGAGCTCTCATGCACTACACAATTACTTATTAAGTGGAATTTTCGAATTAAAGCAGTCAGTGAAGAGTGGCACTCAGCAAATTAGTTAAATTGTCACAAAACCAGACATGTTTTAATAATGTATGGTCAAAGAATGCCGATGAAGAGAAAGTTGGGGATATGTCACTGACGTTGGCAGGATAGGTTGAGAGGGTGATTTGTAAGTCACCTTAGTTAATGCTACTGGTACAGAGGACAACTGTACTTAGTTTATGCTCAATATATGCGAAGCACTACTTCTGCTTCAGTTGAAATATTGTGTTCAGCTAGAGGCACCGTACATTCAGAAACGTGTGATGCCACTGATTAGATTAGAACTTCACTGTTTTTCTAAAACCTTGAGTTATCTCGGAATGTGACGTTAAAATGATCTGGGAATGATATATTAATGAATTAAAAGCTGCAGCCCATTCAATGTGATTAAAGACTTAACAGCAGTCTAGTTTTGTTCAATATATCACATCTGTTAAATGACACTTTAATCTTTTACGAGAAATTATGTGTCCTATGATATTGCCGATTGAGCTACGTGAAGAAAGAGCAGCGCTCCAAAAGTTTCCACATCCATGTAAGCCTGTTGGCCTATCAGCTGGTGTTGTGTGGTGTTACACTGAAGAACATGACGCAATGAAACACAAAGGATTCCCAAAGGAAAACCTGGAACGTTTCAAGAGCAAACTCGAAAACCAATTGATATGAGTCGACAGACCTTCCCTGGACACTCAGGTCATGTACTGGTGTAACAACCCTGACGTCAGTGATGTGCCTTCTTCGTTTGATCAATGACGATATGACTTGCCACTCCGTCTAAATATAAAGTGACGCACTTCATCATGACAAAACTGGCAAGGGATTGCAAGGTGAAGGGTATGATCCTTGCAAGCACCAAAGATTAGAGCAAACTTGATATGCATGTTCACTGGTCATTGAAGGTATCAGGGCAAGTAAATAAAGTGCCTACATTTATTACTCAAAACATTGAGTTTTATAGCAGGAAAGCTATGTTCAACTTGATAGGGGAAGCGGTGGCACAGTGGTATTGTCACTCGACTTTTGATGATGGAACCAAGATAATATGAGGGGAGCTAGGTTTGAATCTTTCCATTGCAGATGTGGGAATTGAGTTCAATGAAAATCTGGAATTCAGAATCTTCCGATGACCATGAATCAATTGTTGGACAAATCCCTCCGACTTATGATTTGAGGGAAGGAAACTTCCATCCTTAGGAAGTCTGGCCTGTATGTGAATCTAGATCCGCAGCAAGATTACCGACTCTTTACTGCTGTCTTAGCAAGTTGGGATGGACAATAAATGTTGGCCTCACCAGTTACATTCTCTTTTTTTTAATGAATAAGTTAGGAAGAACACTAAAAAAGTCAAATAAAATATTGTTTAAACCACAGCCAGTGTATTGTGTGCAGCTCTGCAAACCTCCAGCAAGATCTGCCTGCAACAAGCCACTGTCCTTCCTCACTTGGAAAATCCTGGAAAGCCCTCTCTAATCTAATTTCCGGTCTACCTATGGCATATGGACGGCAGCAGTTCGAGAATACAGCTCAAAACAATTCTCACAAAGGGGCTACTCGGGGCAGACAGTAAATTCTGGACAGTCAGAAATGCACATGGGACATACAGAGTAAAAAAATCTTGTGTCTTTTTCTTTTAAAATAATTGGGAACAAAATATCATCAGTAGTGAAGCAACAACATGGATTTTTCTGAAAAAATGTATCATTACAATTTAAATCCTGCATAGAGCCACTCATACCGTTATACAGCATGAAAACAGACACTTTGGTGCAATCATTTCATGCTGAACATAATTCCAAACTAAACCAGTAACATATACGTGCGTATGGCCGATATCTCTTCAAATACTTCTTATTCATGTACTTATGGTCCTGTCTTTTACATGTTGCAATTGCACACACATCCACCATTCCTCAGGAAATACATTTAAGATGCGAACCACGCTCTGTGTAATTAAAAATGTCTCTTATGCCGTTTTGAAATCACCCTCCTCTCACCTCAAAATGTGACAATAGTTGGAAATTCTGCTTCTTAGGGAATGTATCCCTACCATGGCCTGAATCTATACTTCTTATTAATTCTTGAACTTCTATCAGGTTGGCACTCAGCCTCCAACACTCCAGTGAAAAAAAAACTCAGCTGATACAGTCTTCCTTTTTATGCAATAGACACCTCACCAGTATTTACTTGTAAATACACTGGAAAACAAAATGCAGCTGCAAAGGTAGAGAAAGCAATTTCCGACTTCAAAATTCAACAGCTTCTACCATGATGCTGTTTGCTTGTACGGTGACAGACACAATACTGCGAATGAACATATCTTTAGGAGAGAATTTTAAAACAAGTCTCTGTTGGGCAGTTAACTTGAAACAAGTAATGAGGAACAATAACATTATTGTGGACGTTGTAACAGCAGGACCATGCATTCCAAGAAAAAAAACTTTTCAAGAACATGTTATCAGGAACAATTCAAAATGAACTTAAAGATAATGGCTTTGTTTGCGAAGCTTACATTTCACTAAAAACCAAATAAACGAAAATAGAACCATCATTTGATTGTAAAATGTCAAATAGGCAAGAAAAAAGATATTTTATTTTATACGTTTCGAGGATGTATTCATGATACAGATAGCAGTACACATAAGTGGTGGCAAGAAAATACAATTTACTTATATTTTGCAAAAATTGCATTTTTTAAGCCGTAATACCAAACTTTAATCCACAGATAAGGGGAATCGTGGATTTGGACCCGCTCACAGTTAATGTTACTCAATGTTCTAATCCTGCAAAGTCTATTGACCTGCTCGGGTTGACAAATATGAAATGGTGTCTGTAATCCCCAAAGTTTAGTAACATTTATTTTTTATGTATTTAGAGTAGCTAGTATATAATATCTTGGCAGAACCCTGGTTTAATATATTGCACGAATTTTTAGTTCTGATTTATTCCTTACAACTTGCATAATAATATTCATCTACAGAGATTTTGTCACTTGTAGCTGTAGTGACCATCAGATGTCTTAATTCTTTGTGACAGGTGTCAGTTGACTCGTGTGTATTTACCTGGAATATTGTGTGCAGTTCTGGTCTCCAAATTTGAGGAAAGGCATACTGTCTATTGAGGGAGTGAAGCATCGGTTCACGAGGTCAATTCCTGGAATAGCGGGACTACCTTACGCTGAAAGACTGGAGCGACTGGGCTTGTATACCCTTGAGTTTAGAAGACTGAGAGGGGATCTGATTGAGACATATAAGATTATTAAAGGATTGGACACTCTGGAGGCAGGAAACATATTTCCGCTGATGGTGAGTGCCGAACCAGAGGAAACAGCTTAAAAATACGGGTTAGACCATTTAGGACAGAGATGAGGAGAAAGTTCTTCACCCAGAGAGTGGTGGCTGCGTGAAATGCTCAACCCCAGAGGGCAATGGAGGCCCATTCTCTGGATTCATTTAAGAAAGAATTGGATAGAGCTCTTTAGGATAGTGGCATTAAGGGTTATGGAGATAAGGCAGGAACAGGATACTGATTAAAGATGATCAGCCATGATCATATTGAATGGTGGTGCAGGCTCGAAGGGCAGAATGGCCTACTCCTGCACTTATTGTCTATTGTCTATTGTCAAGGTTGTACCTACTTGAAGATCCCAAGAGCATGCAGTATGTCAGGGAGATCTCAGAAAATGCAATCTGACCCCATATGAGTTTCGGAGGGTCTGAGATTATGACTGTAGAATCTTTCACCTGCACATCTAAATGATTAGGATACTGAGCAGAAGCAGAAAAATATTCCACATTTTTACTTTACAAAAAAGTCTCATGGCATCGTTCATGAAAAGTAGCAAGCAAATAAAAAAAAACATCTTTTTTATTGATTCATCAGATGACAATTGAAAAGAAAACTAAATACAAGAGATTTAGTTCTTCACATTAGAACGTTTTCAGAAATTTTAACAAAAAATTACAGGCATAACAATTTTTTTTAACTTTTCGTTTCGATTAGCTAACATCAGAACACATGACCAAGGAAATGTCAGCAATTTCTTCAGTTCTTGCCTGAATTTACTTTGTGTGGCTACGTAAATACACACATTTGTACAAGAATTCAAATGCATGAGCAAGTAACCAGTTTCAGCAGCAATATAGGCAGAAGCTGCATGATCACCTCGATAAAATGCAGTGCTTGTTATCTTTGAAGATAAAAAGCTCACAGCTGCTGTCAGCCACAGAAGAATAAAACTCCATGATACGCTGAATAGTAAAATGATGGATTTCCATCTACTCTCCATCTCTGTGTCTCTTTGACTCTCATGATTGTGACTCCGTATCGCTCTGCGAACTCCGTTGGCAACTAAAATACGTCGGACAATCAAGCAATTGCATAACAATATGAAAGAAAATGGAATGCAAACAACTAAAATAGTTTGTAACCAGGAAAATGCCGCGCCTGTTGGAGAAACGAAGAAGCTCATTTTGGTGCGACAACCCAATTGTAAATGATCAATGACCTGCTCAGGTTCATATACAAACCAAAACGGTATGTTTGCAAGCCATACCAAGGCAGTAGTGCCCATTATAACTGCAGCCGCTGTACTCAATCTGCAATACTTTGTTTTCAACCTCTCACAACATATAGCTACATATCGATCAAATGTGAAAAAGACTGTGAACCACACTGCTAGGTATATATTGCTTGAGCTTATGTAGATAATAAACTTACAAACAACTGTGTAGGAAAAGAAGGAATTTGTAAAGAGAGAACTCAAAATTTGATGTACTGTTATGTTGAAGATCATAATCAGAAGAGCTGCTGTTGTCATGGCTATCATGTAGGCTGAGGTACAGTTAGAAAGGCCGCAGTTTCCCCTCAAGAGAACGATCAATGTCACCAGGTTCGCTGCACATCAAATGAAAAAGAAAAATCGTAAAACGGGCACACTAACAGAACAAACGTCTACAAGTTTTGTGAGAAAATATAGAAAAGCTTTGCAATGCAACCTTGTGCATCATGGCATTTCAATTTGATCAACATGATGTTTGGGAAATTTAATTGTAGTACAACGAAGAACAGAATACTCAACTTAGACGGACTGAAACTTTGATTTGTTTGCAGAATTCTATCGTGAAGTGCTTTCAAAGGATACTCTAAATATAGTTTACAGGGCTTATAGTCGAACCAAATCTGCCTCCCGACACTTGCATTGGCAACATAGTAAAATTAAACCATACCAATGTGCGCCCATTTTGATCCAAATCATTACTTATTAAACTGTTTCAATAACCAGGACCAGACGTTGGCAGCGACTGAAACCAGATACCTATGCCTCAAGCGAAATACTTGACGAATTCTTTACAATGCAGTAACATTAGCAGAACAAGGTCAGACAAATGCTTCTGAAATTCAAATTGAATTGTCTTTAGTTCATGTACAAACTCTCAAATGAAGAGAGACACGTGCGCATTTAATGGATAATTGAAAAGGAAAATAAAATTAAATTAGATATGTCTGACTGGCATCTTAAACAATTTCCACAATCCACATCATCATAGGCGAGAGTGTGGTGCTAGAAAAGCACATCAGGTCAGACAGCACCCGAGGAGCAGGAGAATCGACGTTACGTGCATAAGCCCTTCATCAGGAATGGCGTGATGAAGAGTTTATTCCCAAAACGTCGGTTCTCCTGCTCCTCGGATGCTGTATGACCAGCTGTGCTTTTCCAACGCCACACGCTCGACTCCAGTCTCCAGCATCTGCAGTTCTCACTTTCGTCTGTAACATCACAGGCTCATGGTAATGTACCTCAGTTGGTTTCTGATGCCACGAATGCAAGCCTTCAATGATTCCTAATACAATTCATGATAACTGTGGTGCTATTTTCTCAGTATTCAAAAGGTCCTGATGAGACAATTATGCAGCTATTAAAACACAATCTATAACTTGCAGCCCCAAACAAAGTGCAAAAACAGATCAATTTCTCACCTTGCCTTTCCAAATGAACAACTTCCCCAAGAGGTCCCAATTAACATTCAATATCCACAACCTGTATTTGTATTACAGCCCTCCTGGAGTTGTAGCATCTACAAAATAGGTCTTCAAAAGTAGTTTACTTATTACCTGCTGTTGCTGCAGACTAGTGTCCTGCAATATAAGCATAAGGTCGCCAAGATCATAAACCAAAAAATGTTGAATTCACAACGGCTAAGACAGCATTCGTGCACAGAGAACAAGCTGACGTCTTAAGTCCATATAACTCTTCATCAGATTTCAGTCAGAGACATCTACACTGAAGAGGAATTGCCGTAAAGACTCAGAGAATAGCATTTCGAGTGCAGAACGTCAGTTTTAAGTAGGATATTGAAAAGTAAGAGATTGAATCAATTGAGAAGAGGAAATTTAGTCGACATTGGGCGCATACGACCAAAATCATGAGGTGTATGTCCAGAGTCGTGAGGATATTCTGGGATTGAGGCTGCGTAGATTTGATGTGACTCATTAAAGGTGCAAAGGTGACATGTGAGAAAATATTTTGACATAGTGAGTGATAAATGTCTGGAATGCATGCCAGAGAGGGCCGTGGAGGCAGTTTAAGTCACTATACTGGTAAAGGAGTTGGGGTGTCGTACAAAATGGAGCAAGGTGCAAGGTTATCAGGAGAAGGTTTGAGAATGGCACGAGTTGCATTGCTCACTCAGAGGTCTGGTGAGCAGCATTACTTTCTTTTGCAATCTAACAGTTCTGTGATTCTGTCATTCTGTGAATCAATTATATTCAGAGACATAGAGAAATGAAGTATGTCACAAATCCAGCAATGAAGGAAAATATATAGAGGCCACACCTCTGTCTGAGGGATTGACAGAACCATAAACTGCATAAAGCTGATACCGTACTATTTCCATCGTTGGTTGGAGTTCAGAAGACTGAGAGAGGTGTTTCATTGAAACGGATAAAATTATAACAGGACGAGACAAGTGAAACATGGGAAGGACGTACATCGTGACTGGAAAGCTATGATCCTGTTGAAGGGGCAGGGCAGGTTAGAAGGACTGAATGCCTCTTCCCGCCCCTATTTTCTATTTGAATAAGGATAGTATACGTCTTTTCTGAGTGCATTGCCTGAAACCATCACACAAGCATTAGTAGGTTGTTCGCAATTATTTTATGTTCTGTAACAATTCAAAGGTGGGTAAGTTCTTGGAAGAAATTATGACAGACTTCACATAAATGTATTTAGAATGTCATGGATGGATTAAATAGAGTCAAAATGACTTTGTTCGTGGGAAATCACATCTCACTAGCTTTATCATAGAGGATTGATGAAAGCAGAGTAGGAAATATGACTTATGTAGACTTTGGTAAGGCAGTGAACAAGGTTATGCCAGATAGCTCAGTTAACATGGTTACATCGCATCGAGTGTGGTGAGATTTTGCCATCTGGATACAGATCTGGTTCGAAGGTAGCAGAGTGAAAGAGAAAGAGAGAGAGAGAGAGAGAGAGAGAGAGAGAGAGAGAGAGAGAGAGAGAGAGAGAGAGAGAGAGATAGAGAGAGAGTTGATGGAGAGTTCTTTTACAGACTGGAGGCCATTGACCAGCAGTGAGTTGCATAATGCAGAGTACACTTCTTTTTGTCATTTATGTGAATGATTTGGATGTGAACATAAGTTGTTTGCTTAGTACGTTTGCAGATGATACCAATATTGGTGATATAGTGGACTCCAATTAAGGTTACCTCAAAGAACAATTGAAGCTTGATCGGGCGGGGCAGTGGGTCGATGAGTGGCAGATTGTATTGGACTGGGTCAGACCTTGGTGAACAAATCACTAAAATAGCCAAGACTCTATAGAGAGAGGAGAGAGAGAGAGAGAGAGAGAGAGAGAGAGAGAGAGAGACAGAGACAGAGACAGAGAGAATCAGCGATATATGCTTCTTTTGCACAGCAGGTTCAAAACTGCCTGACTGTATTCAGTGAATAGTCTGACTGTCAAAAGTAATCCAATCAAACCAGAGAAAAGCTGAACTGGGACAACTGGCTAGTCCCCTTCCATTGTCCAAGTTTTAGTTTTCCAAACTCGAAAGCCATCTGCCTATGGCAGCATATATTTGCTATAATAAAATTGACCCTAAAACCCTCCCCTTCAACTTCGAATTTTGGAGTGAGTGCTTTTACGGCCTCCGAAAAAAAGAACAACATAATCTTTTCCAAGGAACAGAATCATCACAGAGTCATAGAGATGTACAGCATGGAAACAGACCCTTCCATCCAATCTGTCCATGCTGACCAGATAACTAACCCAATCTAGTCCCACCTGCCAGTACCACGCCCATACCCCTCCAAATCCTTCCTATTCATATACCCATCCAAATGCCTCTTAAATGTTGCCATTGTACCAGCCTCCATCACTTCCTCTGGCAGATCATTCCACACTCGTACCATCCTCTGCATGAAAAAGTTGCCCTGTAGGTCACTTTCTTATCTTTCCCCTCTTGCCCTAAACCTATGCCCTCTACTTCTGGACTCCCCGACCCCAGGGAAAAGACTTTGACTATTTATCCTATCAATGCCCCACATCATATTGTAAACTTCTATAAGGTCACCCTTCAGCCTCCGACGCCTGTGCTTTTCCAACGCCACACGCTCGACTTCAGTCTCCAGCATCTGCAGTTCTCACTTTCGTCTATAACATCACAGGCACATGGTAATGTACCTCAGTTGGTTTCTGATGCCACGAATGCAGTAACACAATCGTCTTGGGTTTCCTTCCCCTTCAAAACAACTTTTGATCACATTCACATGGTGCACTATTTAAGATTTCTTTCTGTCTGGAGTCCTTATGAAATAGCTCACCACACTCTATTTCCTTTTGACTTGTTAAGGTACACTATGCCTTGATTTTATGCATTCACTTATCACTGGAAGTAACAAAAGCAGCTTCTCCCTGATAGCTGGTTTGCGAGTTTTTGCGATCTTGTCAGCTTCCCATTTTATTCTATGCCGTGATACGTATAGATGATATTCAATCAACTCCACCTCTCTATTTAATCATTCCCGAAAATTTGACATATAGTTGAACTATTTGGTCTCTGAATTCTAACTTATCAATTTCTCTTTAACCAATTTTAGCCATCCTCTCACTTCATGTCCAAAACCTAACTTAAATGCATTGAATATGGTCGATTCATTTGATGCATCTCTGACCAGAAAGAAATTACAAACGAACTTCTCATATCTCGGTCATCTGAATAGTCTTGACTATAAACTCTCAACGTGGTCTATAATGTGTGATGCCACATTTCTAGCTTTCCCTGGAACTCTAGATGGAAGAGAGTCAATTTGAACTATTACTCAGCTGTCTATCACTTCCATGAATAATGTTGATGTGAAGTTTTACCCTTAATCTGATTGTATCTCAGTAGATAGTCCGTAGCTCGGGAAACAGTTAAGTAACTCCTTTCCAAACCTTTTATCTGTAACATTGAGCAGTGGACTGATCTCTGCACATCTCTTGGACACTTCCATCATGATTAACAAATACTGATTCCCACTTTTTTTTAGGTAGGAGTCCTATGCATTCAATTAACACTCTTGTAAAAGGTTCCACAAATGCAGGAACACGTATTAAGCCCACTGATTTTATTACTGCCTTGGTTTTCCAGACAAGTGTGACGTGTCTGAAAAAAATTCAACTACATTGCTGTGCAGATCAGCCCGGAAAAATGTTTCTGCATTTTCGCTTGAGTTTTTCTTAATCCTAAATGTTGTGGCTCATGCGACAGTCGCAACACTTCTTTTCTATAACCCACTCACAATACGACTTGATGAACTTCTGCCCATTTCTCATTTGCTGAATATGTGATTAATTCAATTTCATCATTAAGAGTTCGTTTTATGGTTAAAACATTCAGTGTCACTTTCACTTTCGTTTTATGTGTATGCCTTTTGATCCAACTGCTTTAAATTTTCATTTCTTTGCTGTAACTCAATTAGTTTATGTGAGCTAAATATGTTCACTTTGTCATGTATCTTCCACTAGTTTGTCTTCACCATCTGATCAAACAGAGTTCTGCCAATTACAGCTTAACTTTCTCAATCTCTCCACTATGATCTTTCCTGTGTCAGTTGGTGGCATTGTGACCTCGTTACCGTACAGTCAGAAAAAGTCCCAGCATATGTGTTTAGAAATAATACAGTTGCCTGAATTTTCAGACACAGTAGGCAGCACTCCGACTGCGAGCCAACGATATCAATGGCAAGAAGAAACTGTTTTATTCAGCTGAGAGTTCGTCTAGTACTGTTACCACGACTTCCCCACTCTTCACTGGATACCTAATCTCACATTATGTAACTTAGTGCTTCTTGCCTCACAGTGAATTCGAGTTACTGGTATATTTCATGGGAATAGTCCTTCAGAGCTACCTATCTCCTCTTCCGTCAACATCACAGATTAAGAGAAACCCGTATCTCTGAATATTGTAACTTATTTACCTGCGGCTCCTGGCCTAGTTGAGTATATTTTCCCTTAGCAGGTATATGATTGAAGAAGTGCAGGCAGTTCCACGTTATCCAATCTCCGAACAGGTTATACAGTGTGGTGCAAATTTCCATTACCATTCCATCAAGATTCACTGGATTTTCCTGTTTTTTGGCATCTGCCTGCTCAGTGTTTTCCCTAAACCACCAGCACTATGACTTTATTTGGACTACTTTGCACAATTAAGACACCAAAGCTTTTTCAAGTTTCTATCCACTTCAAGGATTTTCTTGGTAACCTATTGTAAGTTTCTGTTTTGATCATCACTGAGATCTATCTTTCCCTTTCTCTGCCAGAATTTCTCTTTTGTTAAACTTATAATGTTCACAGATGGAAACTGATTTTGGAAGTCAAACTTTGACTGATGGACCAACTCATAACCATTTGCCATTTCCAATGCCAATTTTGACATTTTAAATCTCTGTTCTTCAACATGAGTTCAGTACTTCAGAAAGTGAATTTTTGAACTCCTGTCTACGTGTCAGTTTCTGAAGTTTAAACTCTCTCTCTTTCTTCTTTCTCTCTCTCATTTTCTCTGTCTTCTCTCTCTGCATTTTACTCTTGTATCTCTCTTTAGCTCTTTCTTCATCTTATTTTGCTTATATGATACATGTTTTGTTTTGCTCTTTCCTCTGCTTTTAATCGTAATTCCTTAACTTTTGATTTTATTTCAAGCTGTTTATTATTCAATTGAATTTCTACCATCTCAAAAGATTCTGGTGGCATTTCCAGCAAATTTAAATGCTGAGCCATTGCTGTAATTATATTTCCTTTCCTCGCGAAAGGAAGCAGCTCTATCTTAAGCTTGTCTGCTAATTCCTGCGCTTGGCCTTAAATACTTTTTGTAAAATAGCTAAAAAACACTTCTTCCACACCCAGATTACTTTTGTTGGCTGAAAGTGCATTTACCATCCCAAGCACTGTTTAAACCAACCGAACTCCACACCAGAAGAAAAGACACGAACAGCTACAACTCGCTGTATTCACATCCAACCATCCAATCACGATTTGGAACAACAGAACAAATCCCACAAAAAGCCCCAATATGTTATGGATCAGGTCAGACACATCAAAAGATTTCAAAAAGTATTCCCGATCCTAACTTCGCTACTTGTTCGAAGCAGGTGTAAATTGGATATTCCAGAAGAGATGCCACTAGTCAAACCATTTCGTTTTAAACAAAACAGAACAGCCAAATCCAACAGATTATCGCAATGTAATGGCCCTATTCCGAATGATTGCACTAATTGTCTAAGTTTATTGTGTAAGTGTTTTATTTTTAAACTTGAAAGCCTTAGGCATTTGGCAGTGTCTCTTCGCTACAATCAAATCAGCCCTAAAACTATTCAACTCTTTTCAGAGTCTGTGGTCTTTTGCGGCTTCTCTGAAAAAAAAAGCCAAGAACAACATAACCTTGTTAAAGGACCAGAATCATCACAAGATTGTGTTCAATTTAGATAAACGTGAAATTGTGCATTTTTGAATGGGATATCAAGGCAGGACTTGCCCGTTTAGTGGTATCGTCCTGGGACGTGTTGCTGAGCAACGAGACTGCAGAGTGCTGTTTCTATTGCTTGCACAAAGTAGAATTAAGGCAGACAGAACAGCGAAGAAGGCAGTTGGCATGCCTCCTTTGATTGGTCAGTGCATGAGTATATGAGTGGGGATGTCATACAGCCCCTGTGCAAAGAATGTGTTAGCTCAGATTGGAATACTGCGTTCTATTAAGGCCTGTTGGTTGGATGAAAGAGTTTGTGAAACTTGAATGGTTCAGAAAAGATTTCGAGGGATGTTGACATGGTAGGAGGTTTTGAGGCATAAGGAGAGGCTGAATAACCTGGGGCTATTTTCCCTGTAACGTTGGAGGCTGGGTGAATAAATTGAGAAGCTGAATAAAAAAATGAGTGTTGAGGAACGGCTGAATAGCCAAGGATTTTCCCTCAGGCCTGGACAGTCTATACCTCCAGGGTATAGGCTAAAGTTGAGCGTGGAAAGGTTTTACAGTTATATTTTCAAATGGAGGAATGAACTGCCAGAGGAACTTTTGGAGGCTGGCAGAAATTTAGTACTTAAAGGATTACTGCATGAGCATATGAATACAAAGGATTTGGAAGGATACAGTCCAAATGCTTAAAAAAGGACAAGATTAATGTAGGTTATCTGGTCGGCATGGCACGATGTAACGATGGATCAGCACATACTGTACATCTCCTTTACTCGGTAATTTTTAATGATTGCATGAAACATCAGAATAATATTGACTTACCAGGAATGCCAACAGCTGCGAGAACCGGGTAGTAAATTAGCTTTATAAGTGCAATTATCGGCTGTGCCATTCTCAGAAGAATATCGGAAATGTATCCAGATTGATAGCTTTAGTTGCAATGCATCTGAGTGCAGTGAATATTCCATATTTATAGGACAGTCGTTCCATGGTTGAGGACAAGACAAACAGGTTGCAAAGTTTATCAGAGTTACGCTCATTGCAGTGATTTTTGCTGCTCTATTTCATCTGCCTTTTCCATGATGAGATGACACAGCTGCGTAACAGATGTATGTTTCACAAAAATAAACAAACTGAGTAAGATCACAGATTGGATATAGTTGGAACACTGCCAGAGAAACAGGAATACGTCATTGTTGTCAGTCGTTGTGTTGGCTTTCTTTCAGTTCTGGTGAATATGGCATGTCTTTCAATCTTCCAAAAATCTTTTCTTGTTTTCTTCAGCTGTGGAGACTTTATTTACAGTGGTCGACATTCTGATCAGCTGCAGAGACCTATTATTTGGCCTATCGACCCTCCATTCATACCATTTGCATGATCTTTTCATCTCTGTACTTTTAAATTCTGTCCCTGAGTGCTTATGTCTCACTTCACCTGATGATGGCGTAGCGCTCTGAAAACATGTCATTGCATGTAAACCTACTGGATCCTAAAGGGGAATAGTCTGACTTCTGCCCTTGGCCACACAAGGCCAAAAATAATACCTCCACATTTGCATGTAAGGAAAGCTCAAGCCAAAATACAAAAGAAAATTGGCTGTCCTGCACAAGGATGTGTTAGAAAATGACAAACATGTGCATGTCAGAAAATGGGAGAAAAAAGGTCACTGACATTACCAGTATCCTTAGTTTGCATTTCAACATTTGAGAAACCTTTAATAGGGACTTAATTGATTGTGTGGGATTTTCCCATATTTATGTCTATATATTTGCCGACGTCATTACATTATGCAGTATCACGGGTAAAAAAGATTGTCGAGCTAGATGCTTAAATAATTCACGGGATCCAGACTACCCAAAAAGTGCAGTCGAACCAATTGTCAAATATTGCACTAAAATTATTGAAGGTAGTTTAGGAACAAAAAAACAAAGAACAAAGTAAGGCAGAGCACAGGATCAGGCCTTTCAAGCCAGCGCCAATCCACGTCCTCTATCTCCAACTGTCGCCTATTCTCTAAGGTTCTGTATCCCTTTGCTCCATGCGCATTCATGTATCCATCTAGATGCATCTTAAATGATGTGCCCGGCTCTACCACAGCCGTTTGCAATGCATTGCAGGCACCCATCACCCTCTGCATAATGATCTTTCCACTCATATCTCTGATAATCTTTTCCTCTTTCAATTTGAACTCGTGACACTGAGAAATTCAGTCTTCTCCTCTGGGAAAGAAACAAACTTCTGTGGTTTTGTAGGTACTGTAGTCCTCAAACAGGTCCCCCCTCAACCTTCATGTTTGTAACGAAAACAATACGAATCCACTCAACCTCAATTCATGGCCAGCGCTCTTCATATCAGTCAACATTCTAGTGAACCTCCTTTGCACTATCTACAAAGCATGCTGCATCTTTTCGGTAATGTGGCGACCCGAACCGCACACAGTGTTCCAAATGTGGTGGAACGAAAATCTTATACAACTGAAATATGCCCTGTCCACTCTCGCACTCAATATCTCATCCAATGAAGGAAAGCATGATGTATGCCTTCTTGACTGTTCATTGACCTGCGTTGCCATCTTCAGGGAAAAATGTACCTGAACACTCAGAACCCACTGGACATCAATTTTCCCCATAACTTTTCCATTTACTGTGCAGTTTGCTCTTTAATTTGAATCTTCCAATATGTATCACACCACATTTGCTCAGATTGATCCCCACCCGTCATTTCACTGCCGAAATCTCCAAGCTGTCTCTATTAGGCGGCACGGTGGCACAGCGGTTAGCAGTGCTGCTTCACAGTGCTACAGACCCGGGTTCAATTACCACCTTAGGCGAATCTCTGTGTGTCGTTTGCCCATTCTCCCCGTGTCTGCGTGGGTTTGCTCCGGTTTCCTCCCACAATCCAAAAATGTGCAGGTTGGGTGAACTTGCCAGGCTAAATTGCCTGTAGTGTTAGGTGAAGGGGTAAATGTAGGGGAATGGATCTGGGTGGTTTGCGCTTCACGAGGTTGATATGGACTTGTTGGGCTGAAGGCCAGTTTCCATACTGTAAGCAATTTAATCTATTCTAATTCTCTTGTATTCATTGCCATTCCTCTTCACTACCTGCTACTTCATCAATCGTCGTGTCACCTGCAAACTAGTTAATCTGACTGGGGTGTAAGACCGGTGCAAAATTGAACAGTTGAGAGGAGAGCTTCAATGCCTAACATGCGCCAGATTGCTTGAAAAGACCTCTCTCTTAAAAGTATCTTTTTGATCAGTAACCCGTGACGCAGAAATTCCTAACAAAGAGAAAAGAAGACATGGGAAGATCCAAAAGCAAGAACATATTTGGGTAAGCCTGTTTTGAGTTAAGAAATGATGTTTTGTAAATATTAATTGGGAGTTTTACCAGACTAGCATTATAGAAGAGAAGATAAAAGGTAGGGTAGAGAAATAATTTGTAAATGATGATTAGTTATTCATTCTCTGTTATATTTTAAGAAATGAAGTTGTTAATTTTTACTTTACATTGTTTTTGGTCATTCGAATTTTACAGGTTATATATCTTTTACTGGGTTGCTTGTTTTAAATGAAGCAGGAGAGTATATCCCGTGTTGTAACACTACTGTGGGGATCCTTAACAAATGCCTTATTGAAATCCATTTATATGGCATTTATAGTCCTTCCATTATCAATTAACTTTGTCAAAGAATTCTATTAAGTTGTGAAGACAAGACCTCCCCTGCACAAAACCACGTTACTCATCACTGATAAGCGCATCTTCTTCCAAATGGGAGTAGATCCTATCCCTCAGTGTCTTCTCCAGCAACTTTCCTACCACTGACGTCAGACTAACTGGTGTTTAAGTTCCTAGATTATCTCTGCTTCTCTTTTTCAACAAGGCACTGCATCAGCAATTCTCCAGGACCTCACTCGTTATCAATGATGCTGCAAAGATATCTGTTAAGGCCACAACTATTGCATCTCTTTTTGCAGTCAGTATTCTGTAAGAGATCCCATCTTGATCAGGGGACTTGGACAACTTAATATCATATGGAATACCCAACACTTCCTCTCTCCTTATCCCAAATTGACCTCAACTAATCAAACGTCTATCTCTAATCTCAGCCCCCTCTTGTCAGTGAATAATGATGCAACGTATTCAGTAAGAATCTCACACATTTTCTCTGAATCCACGTATAACTTTCCTCCTATGATTTTGAGAGGGCTAACCCTTTCCCTCGCTAACCTCTTGCAACATAAATATAAATAAAAGTCTTTGGAATTTTCCACACTCCTGTTTCCTAAATATATCGCATGATCCCTGCTAGCCTTCTTAATTTCTCCTTTCAGATTGTCTCTACATTCCTAACATTCATCCATAGCTGTGTCTGTCTTTAGTCATCTAAGCTTTATGTGCGTTTTCCTTTTCCTCGTAGTTCGTCTCACAATTTCACATTTCACCATGGTTCCCTAATCTTGTTATTTCTATCCCTCATTTTCAAAAGAACATGGCTCTCCTGCATTCTAATCAACATCAATATATAAGCCTCCCTCACAACAAATGTGGTTTTCCCTTCAAATAGTTGCTCTCAATCCACATTCCCCATTCCTGCCAAATTTTGGTATAGTTTGCCTTCCCCCAAATTAGCAGTCTTACTGTAGGAACTTTCATCTCTATGTCCATGAGTACTCTAAAACTTAGGGAATTGTAATCACTATTCCAAAACAATTCTCGACTGAAACTCTGAACACCTGGCTGGGATCATTCCCCAACACCAGATCGAGTACGGCCCCTTACCGAGTTGGACTATTTGCAAACTGCTCTGGAATTCCCTCCTGGAAGCTCATTACAAACTCTGCTACATCTCGAGGTCCAATATTACGTGAAAACCTAATCAATGTTGCGATAATTAAAAACTCGTACATCTTTGCATAATGTGTTCACATGTTTATACCTCTATTGCATGCATGCTGTTTGTCGACCTATCGTTCCACCCCAACATTGTTCCCGCACTCTTCCTATTCCCAGCTCTGCACATATTTCCATATTTCCTCACTGCTCCAGTCGTCCATAGTGCTCTCCTTTAGCATGGCTAAATTATCCTCTTTGAGCAATAATACAAGCCGACTACTCCTTTAACTCCTTTTCTATCCCAGCTGCAACATCGATATACTGGGACATGTAATTGCCAATCATACCCTTCCCTCAACCAAGTCTCAGTAAATAACAATACCATCATACTTCCCGGTAATAATCAAAGCCCTGAGTTCATCTGATTTACCTATTACATTTATTGCATTAAAACAAATGCACCTCAAACCACCAGTCACTTTGCATTCATCATCTATTCCCTGCCTGCTATTCTAAGTAGTAAAGTTTACTTGATTATCAAGGTCCTTACAGACTTTAGTTACTACCTTTTTACTGCCCAATAAAGTCCTCAATTTGTTCCCATCCCCCTGCGACATTATTGTGAATCCTCCCCAGCAGCGTTATCAAAAGCAACGCCAAGGACCTTGCTTCCAGTGTGGCCCAGGTGTAGAACATTCACTTTCTAATATCCCCACCTGCCCAAGAATCGGTACCTTTGTCCAAAAACTCTGAACCCTTCCATCAAGGCACGCGTTCATCCAGCCTTTTCTTTCATTGCTTATCCAATTAGCATGTGGCACTGGTGGCAATCCTGAGATTATAAATCTGAGGTTCTACTTTTTAACTTGGCTCCTCCTGTTTACATTCTACTTGTCTGACCTCACCCCATTTTCTACCTTTATCGTTGGTGCCTTTTATGCCTGTTCACCACCTGCATCCCTTCCCCTCCACCTTCAGACCATTCAGAGGACAATTTGAGGCAAGCCTGACCCGTGCACCTGGGAGGCAACACACCATTTCTGAATTTCGTTTTTGACCACAGACCCACCTACCTACTCCGCTTTCGATTGAATTCCCTATGACTTTGGCCCTTCCAAACATTTTCCCGTCCTCCTGTACAGCCTAGCCTGCCACTTTGCCATGAACCAAGTTACTGCTGCCTTCCCCGGTGACCCATCTTCCCCAACAGTACACAAAACGGTATACCTGATGAGGAGAGAGATGACCACAGGCGATTTCTGCATTGCTGTCCTGCTCTTTCGCTCCCTTTCGGTCACCTGTCCCTTTCTCCCTCAGCAATACTAATTAGCAGTATTTTCAATTTAATAAACGTGCAGTCCATGACCCCATCAACATTGTGCATTTTTCCAAGTGAGCCCATCCACAGCTCCACAGACTTCATGCAGTTTAACAAAAGCTGCAGCTGAACAAGCTTTCTGCGCATTACAGAATTAGGGACATCAGCTATGTCCCCGAACTCCCAGATTGATCATAAGAGCATAAAACGGGTCTGAGATGTCCTTCCATTGTATCTTAAGTTAATTTAGTCAAGAAAAGAAATCACGCATGTAAAAAAAAAGAAATCGACAAAACATTACCTTACTAATGCACCACCGAGTTCATTTTTTGGTCAGAGAAGGAGAGCGGGTAGGAGACCCTACACGTTTAATCAAGAGTAGAGAGCTGGAAAAAGGCGTCAGGTCAGGCAAAATTCAACGAGCTGAAAAATTCACGTTTCAGGTTGAAGCCCTTAATCAGGAATGAAGCTTGTGGGCCACGGGTTCTGATTGATAAGTGGAAGCGGATTGGGGCTTCGGGGAAAGCAGATGGGAAGGTTTTGGAGGGAGATGAGCTGGGTGTTTGCAGGTGGGACGAGAATGGGTTGGTATATCTGTTCAGCATGAACGGGTTGCACCAAAGGGTCTGTTTCCATGCTTTATATCTCCATGTCTCCATGACCCTACCTCCGATCCCCAGCATCTGCAATCTTCACTTTTTACTACACTTGTAATGTCTCGTCTTAGACCAATACCACCCAAATGCATCAGCTCACTCACCTTCCCAGATCACAATTCAACCGCTCCCACTCATCTCCTCACTCTCACTGTGGCTGCAAATGAAGACCGCTGAAGCTCAAGGTAACTCCCTTTAAAGAGGGAAATTTACTTTCCCATCTACCCCGACCCTCTCGCTCTCACTCCTCCTGAAACAGGAAGACCACTGACGATCAAGGTTATTCCCCTTTATTGGGAAAAATTACCATTCCTGTAGCACTTTGGTCTTTGCTGCCTCGTTCCTCCCGAAAATTGAGGCTCCTGTCTCGAAAGGTACGTCTCTTTTAAATGAAAAAAAATCTAATTTCCCAGATGCAACGTGTTCTCTCTCTCTCTCTCTCTCTCTCTCTCTCTCTCTCTCTGTCACTCATTCCTAATGAGTATTGAAGGCCAGTTTTTGGTTACTTTACGAATAATGCCATGCATATCCATTACCTTCTACCCTGAATCTGACAAACATTAGAATGGTGGCATTGATCTGCAAAGACCACGAACAGGGCTTATATTCAAAACTGCTACGAGAACTGGAATAAAGGAATTCCATTTGTAACTCCTTGCAGTTAGTGATACACGTAGTGAATCAAACATATTCTGCCTATTTGATTTAGTCTTTGAGCATGTGGTTAGAGGTTCAATGAAATGAATTAAGGAAACATTGGTGAGTCAGAGTTCAGAAAACACACATTTGAAAAATATGTCAAATTTCAGGGAACAAAAAAATAGAGCAGGTGAGGTCGTTCAACACATTTTAAACTTGCATAGCATGAGATGACATAGAAAGCAGACAACAAATCAATAATGCACAATTTTGCTCGTCGAGATAAAGTGTTAATGTTACTTCCCGTGGGTAGCACAACCTTAAAAAGCACAACCTATGGGCCTTATCAATCATCCGAAAGTTGAGTGAGGTGAATGACTTCATAACAACGCTGGATAGAAACAATTCGTTCAGGTTTTTTAAAAAAAATACTTGACGGGACTTGGGCGTCACTGGATGACAAAACAATGACCGACCATTCCAACTTGCGCTTCAAAAGGTAATGGTAATCTGTCTTCTTGAATTGCTGCAGTCCACTTGCTGTGGGTTGCCCCACAATGCTACTCAGGAGGCAATTCCAGGATTTTGATCCAACGATTGTGAAGAAATGGTAGTATGCTTCCAAGTTAGGGTGGTGAGTGGCCTGGAGGGGAACGTGCAAGTGGTGGTGTTCTCAACTGTCTGCTGCGTTTGTCTTTCTAGGTATAAGTAGTGTGGGTTTGGAAGGTATTGTCTCAGGATGTATGGTGTCACGTGATAATGCTGGAAAATAACTTCAATCGGGAATGAAAGCAGAATGAGAATGTTTTTCAACACAGATCGAAGAACAAACGCCAGGTGTTTCTGAATGGAATATTCCTCAGATTCATTTAGATAATAAGGAAGTTCACATAAAATAAGAGAAATTAATGAATTAGCTTCCAGAGGAAAATCAAAATAATCAGAAAGACTGATTGCAGTCACGTGCGGAGACGTGGAAATAAGCTGGGAAGTACTCATTTCAATATACTTGATGTAGGTGTAGGAACGCCTATACAATTTCGCAACATCCTTACAGACTTAACCCTGTAAAGTTTGTATGCGTTCAAAAAGAGAGTGAATGTATGTCAAAGGCACCATTGCCAATGTGATCACAATAACTGGAGCTCACTGAATAGTAAAAGTGCCAACACTATATGGTACTTAACGATTATGTGTAACCTATCACCAAGTCAGTGCAGTTCCAAAATATGATTTACATCCTTATTCGTGTTTGGAAGAGTGTATTGAGAAAGTAGGACAGGAAAATTTATAATTCTAAGATCGACTGGCCTGAGGACATTGACAGATACTTTTAACGAAAAGATCAAAGAAAGTTTCCACTTCCATAGCACCGAGTGGACTGTACAAATTCAAACTCGTGCATAATCGAGAATTCACGAGACATATTTTAAACTTAAGCCTATATTCGTATTTCGCGATTACCCAATTGTATAGTGTACATTGATAGTTTGGTTTTCCTTGTCACCCATTGAAGGAACAGTTGGAACATCTATCAGAATTGTTCAATCACCGACGAGAAGAGGGCTTAGTGAGAAACGTAGATAAATTGCATTAGAAAATGTCCAGGTCACGTTCCTTAGACACGGACAGAGGGCCCCATGGGATGTGAAAACAAATATTGTTGGGGAATGTCCCATATCATCAACAAAGAAGAAAGTACTTTGATTCAGCGGGCGAAATGGATTTTATTGGATGTGAATGTTGAATTTCACCAGTGAGTTGCTTCACTGTCTGACTTATTGAGGAAGTGAAGATGAATTTACTGGATAATGGTATTTCAGAAGACAATCTGAAAGCTACGCCAATGTTAACAACACCTTATTGTACAAAGCCTGACAGAGTGGTTATTGACATGAATGATGTGGATATCAATCCTATACGCTCAAAAGACGTTCAAAAGAAGTTAGGAAAACTACTGTGTATTTCTTCAGAAATTTGAATCATTACCAACGGAATATTCAATGGATGAGGAAGAGATCCTTATGTTGGTGTTTGAGTTGCAACATTTCAATGGGCATATTTCTGGTAAGGTGTCTTAAACATTTGTATGTACCCGTCATAAATCTACATGGTTTGGAAGCAAGTTAAGGATACGAATTCCAGAATATTTTGATGGAGCTTATTATTGCTGTCATTGAACGTGAAAATTAGGCACATTAGTACGAGCAAATGTAATTCCTGACACTTGAAATGACTTCATTGGAGAAAGATGGAGTCGTTCTCTGGGATTAACACATGGATTGCAGTAGATAGTAGTGGTCAATATTTTCATGGTTAGAGTCATTGCCATGTACACTCCATGTATTGGACTGTGCTTACATAATAAGCTTGATGTTTAAAAAAACACACCATTGTATAATCTGAAGACACGTCACTGAACACAAAATGCTAACTGGAATATTTCTTCACAGGTGCTACCAGACTGGCTGAACGTTTCTAGGAACTTCTTGATCTTAGTTTTATTGCTGATATACAGCAGCCACAGTTCTTTCCATTTAGTTGTATTGATAGTTCATTCCTTCAGAGGGAAGTGTGACGATGCTATGACTATATGAGCTGTATTTTCTCCTCTTTTTATTGTTGAAGAAGAGTTTTAAGCAGAGCGGCTGAACTGTGTATTGAATGCTGGTTAGAATGCTTGAGAACATTTCCTTCACTTGGAAGAATAGAACCAGTCTGAATGGGTGTTGCCAAGTTCACACAGAATGAGATTTTTTTCGTTTGATTTTTCGATAGTAGCAGTAGTTTCTGTGCCCTGGCCACAGTTTGGAAGCTGCAGTGCATTTGTCCCGGTGACAGTCTCTCAAAGTTTTCTTTTGATGATTTATTGCTGTAGGTCCTGCATATAAGACCATCTAATTCTCCATATTTGCCTTTGCTAAGCGTATATTTATGCGATTTTACTGTTTTGCAGCAGTTAATTCGTCATAGTTACAGCATTTATAACTCTGTTACGTATTTCGGTAGATTTACACATAAGATAATTCTTTATTGATTCTTTCTTGGTGCATAGTTTCTGTATTTGCTTTAAATCTGGAAGCTTGACTAGTCTAATTGCATATGAAAATCAACTCCTGACATGTACATTTAAGCGAAGAAAAAGAAGTGTCTCGGCTATTTTCTTAATATATCTTGAGAAAGTTACATTTGATCCATAACAGCATGATTATTCATCTTTCTAGTTGGCGTGAAGCAGTGTGCCTCAGGATAAAACCTAACAGTTGTTCATCTCTCATGAGAGTGTGGGACTAAGGTAATTTTATATTGACATAACTTCACTTCAACGGCCTGTTCTGTTTGTGCATGAATTCGGCATCGGTGAGCCCTGCATAAGGTATAAACCAGTGCCATTAAAAAACATACAGGCAATGTCAGTTGCTAGAAGATATGATGGAATGTACAAAACAGCAGTCCAAAATAAAAGCTCATAAATGCTGATCAATTTTACATTTCTAAGCAAAACAAAAGTAACAGAAGTGGTGTGGAGGATATGCCATTATTAAAGTAACACACTGCACGTTCTTCAGTTCTGAAGAAATTTTGTTGGACACGAAATGTTAATTATTTTTTTCCCCCACAGATTATTCCAGGTCCTGAACGTGAAATAGTTGCAAGGCTGGACAATGCAAATATCAGAACATCAGAAAATTCTGAATCGTGAAACATCTCACAAATAAACTGGCTTTCTGGAGACATAGTTAGTACCGGGAGAGTGATTCAAGTCAACTGCCCCCTGCATACATCCGGGCTTCACTCCATTTGTTTCTGAAAATAACTGGTCTTCAACATATATTTATTAGGGATATATGCAGCGTCCCAATTGTATGCACGATTCAGTTTCGGGTGTTCAAGTAAAAATACTTTTCGTAAGTTGTGGGGTTGAAGACCACAAATTTCGGAGAGTTTTGATTACACAAGTGAATAATGAGTATTTCCGAGATAGCTGTTTCTTTGCCAGCGAATTAAGTAATGGAAAGTGAACTCACTGAGATAGAATCTTTGAGAAAGGACACTTATCTAGTACATAGTTATAAACAATGACTGTAGATGCTGGAGGCCAGATTCTGGATTAGTGGTGCTGGAAAAGCACAGCAGTTCAGGCAACATCCGAGAAGCAGTAAAATCGACCTTTTGGGTAAAAGCCCTTCATCAGGAATACAGGCCGAGTGCCTAAATGTTGGAGAGATAAATGAGAGGAGGTTTGGGGGTGGGTAGAAAGTAGCATAGAGTACAATAGGTGAGTGGGGGAGGGGATAAAGGTGATAGGTCAGGGAGGAGATTGGAATGCATAGGTGGAAAAGAAGATAGGCAGGTAGGACAAGTCATGGGGACAGTGCCGAGCTGGAAGTTTGGAACTGGGGCGAGGTGGGGGAAGGGAAAATAAGGACACTGTTGAAGTCCGCATTGATGCCGTGGGGTTGAAGTGTTGGGGTGAGGAAGCGGCGGTGAAGGAGGCCGAGGACCTCCATGTCCTCGACAAAGTGTGAGCAGAAATTGAAATGTTGGGCCACAGGGCGGTGTGGTTGTTTGGTGCGGGTAATCCCAGAGATATTCCATAAAGCACTCTGCGAGGCGTCCAGTCTCCCCAATGTTGAGGAGAACGCATCGGGAGTAACGGAGACAATAAATGAGATTGGTGGATGTGCAAGTAAAACTTTGATGTATGTATAAGGCTCCTTTACGGCCTTGGATGGAGGTGAAGTGGGGAGGGGGGGTGTGTGAGAGCGCAGGCTTTGCATTTCCCGCGGTGGCAGAGGAAGGTTCCAGGACGGGAGCGTGGGATTTAGGGGGGCGTGGACTTGACCAGGTAGTCACGGAGGGAACGGCCTTTGCAGAAGGCAGAAATGGGTGGGGAGGGAAATATATCCCTGTGGTGGGGTCCGTTTGGAGGTGGCGGAAATGTTGGCGGACGATTTGGTTGATGCAAAGGTTGGTAGGGTGGAAGGTGAGCACGAGGGGAGTTCTGTCCTTGTTACTGTTGGAGGGGTGGGATCTGAGGGTGGAGGTGCGGGATGTGGATGAGATGCGTTGGAGGACATCTTTAACCACATGTGAACGGAAATTGCAGTCTGTAAAGATGGAGGCCATCTGTTGTGTTCTGTGGTGGAACTGAACCTTCTGGGAGCAGATACCGCGGAGGCGGAGGAATTGGGAATACGGGATGGCATTTTTGCAGGTGGTAGGTTGGGAAGAGGTGTAATCCAGGTAGCTGTGGGAATCGGTGGGTTTGCAAAAATTTTCAGCGTTAAGTCAGTCGTCATTAATGGAGATGGAGAGGTCCAGGAAGGTGAGGGAGATGTCAGAGGTTGTCCAGGTAAATTAAAGGTCAGGGTGGAATGTGTTGGTCAAGTTGATGAATTGCTCAACCTCTTTGCTGGAGCAGGAGATATCGCCAATGCAATCATCAATGTAGCGGAGGAAGCGGTGTGGAGTGGTGAAGGTGTAATTACGGAAATGGACTGTTCTACGTAGCCATCAAAGAGACAGGGGCCCATGCGGGTACCCATGGCTAGCCGTTTGGTGTAGAGGAAGTGGGAGGATTCGAAGTAGAAATTCTTAAGGGTGAGGACCAGTTCGGCCAACCGAATGGAAGTGTCAGTGAAAGGGTACTGTTGGGGACGTCGGGAGAGGAAGAAACCGAGGGCTTACAGGCCCTGGTCATGGCGGATGGAGGTGTAGAGGGACTGGATATCCATGGTAAAGATGAGACGTTTGGGGCCGGGGAAACGGAAATCTCGGAGGTAGTGTCTCGAACATATGTCGGGAGTTCCTGGACTAGGGGGATAGGACAGTGTCGAGATAGAATCGAGTTTAGTGGGTCCGGAGCATTCTGAGACAATAGGTCGGGCAGGAGCATCTGGCGTATATTGAGTTCAGACAAACTCTGTATAACCTTCCAAATAACGAAATCCAATGGCTTTTGATCGTGCAATAGCAGTCTCCCAGTTTTAGCACTAGCACATGTACACATGTACAGATGTTTCCGGGTGCATTTTCTCCATTCTATGTTTGCCAAACAAAATGCACTATACTGACAACTCAATACGATGGTGCATTTCCTAAATGATAAGCAAAGTTGGTACTGCTTTGATTTGCTTTACTTTCAGGTAAAATGGCTATAGACCAGGGCATTGCTCATGAATTAGAAAAAGCTGACTGTTCGTAGTTTAACCCGAGGATTACAGTACTTCAGGCAATGTGAGAGGTTGATACAAAAAAAAAATCCTACATTGGGACATTGTGGGCGGCACAGTGGCACAGTAGTTAGCACTGCTGCCTCACAGCACCAGAGACCCGGGTTCAATTCCCGCCTCAGGCGACAGACTGTGTGGAGTTTGCACATTCTCCCCGTGTCTGCGTGGGTTTCCTCAGGGTGTTTCGGTTTCCTCCCACAGTCCAAAGATGTGTGGGTCAGGTGAATTGGCCATGCTAAATTGCACATAGTGTTAGGTAAGAGGTAAACGTAGGGGTATGGCTGGGCCGCACTTCGGCGGGTCGGTGTGGACTTGTTGGGCCGAAGGGCCTGTTTCCACATTGTAAGTAATCTAATCTAATCACGTGGTGCTGAAGGTGACTCCATACTGCTTAGTTCACTCAGTATTGCAAAGCAACCAACTGAGCTAACCGAATTCACACACGGGTTTTACAGGCAAAGCTTTTTTTACTTTGGAGTTTTGAAGAAGGATGAGATCTTGCAGACTGTTCAGGAATAAGAAACTGAATGGTCTTGGTAACGTAACTGTGAAAGTAAACCTGACCGAAACCTAAAAGATTCCTCGTGAAATTGATCTGGTAGATGTGGTAAAATTACTGGAGAAATTCTGAAAAGTGTTAGCTGTCCTCAAACCAGTATTTCTATTTTCTTTCCTTTGTGCTGTTGGACTTGCTGAGTTTGTCCAGCACTTACTGTGTTTAAAAGTTTCAGACCTCTACAATCGGCATTTTCTTGTTTTATTTTAGTCGTGAGAAGATTGTTTCCCCTTGTGGGAAAGTCGAAGACCAGAGGACATCACCTGATGTATTTGGTGATGCGTGCACATCAATAACATGGCATTCCATGTGCGATGGGATGTGTGGTACATGGGTAGATGTTTTATTTGTTATTTTTAAACTAAGTGAAGATGATCAACATATTTTCCTTGGTTGCTGGGTGATGCTGGATGCACCTGTGTTTTATGTTGATCGTGGATGAAGACATAATGTGCTGTGCGTGTAGCACTAAATAAGTATTGGGATTGAAAATCCGCTCAGAAATGAATATTTCTTTGTGGAGGATGCGAACGAATCATATGCACGAAGCTCAGTCCGCATATTCAGAACTGACTCTGTGTTTCCTGATTACCAAATGAATGGGGAGCGATCATGAAAAGAATGCAAAGAGGTGACAATGCGTTTTATACCTGTCTGAAGCATTGAACTATTCAGTCCATTAATCCGCTTCATAAGTAAATGTTCCCATGCTGCTTGAACAAATTCTGTCTAATGTAGCATTGAATGTTGATCGGCCTTCTTACCTAATTTGCTGCTGGAACCATTTGGTGAATAATTATGCATTCTACAATTTTATACCAATGGCGCTAAAGTACCACAAGAGCAATTAGTCATCACAGAGAGGCAACTCGTATGAAGTTTCTCGTCATGATCACAGTGATATAGACGAGTTGAGATGGTGCAAAGGTAAAAGATAACCTCAGCTGGCAAGGAAAATGTAACCACACGATCAGCGTCACTCTGCATTTTAACGCTGACATTAGCCAACTGAGATAAACATCACTATATTCAACAAATTCCAATATGAGCACTGTAAACTTTAGCTTCTATAATGGAACCTTTCCTTATTGAAACGGTCATCCATTTTTAAAATCTCTCGATAAGCATTTACCATCTTCGTATTTTGCGCATCCCTTCTCCCCTATAATTTTCTCTAATCCTGTACCCGTTTCTGATCCAAACACCTGTGATGAGATATTCAGTTAAGAGGGATTTTCTCTGTCCAGCTTGTCTTGAAAAGGTATATTGCAAACTTGGAACTGCACCATGGAAAGGTTTGTCTATTTAAAATAAAATCAAACCAAGATGACAGGATGGAGATAATCTCGCAGAGAACCAACATTCCAGTTTCACGTTCAGTTCCTGAAGTTGCATTTTTTGCAGTTAAAGTTGCTCGCGAAAACTCACACTCTTTCTATCTCTATCTTTCTGTTAGTGTAAAAAATTGAGTCCTTTATCAGCTGCTAATTTCATTCTGCATATGGTTCTTCTGCTCAACTGGAGGAGAAAGCAAATGAAGGCAGTCTTTTAAAGTTGAATTTGCCATTGCTAAGGGTGAGTATATGAGATATGCAACAGTGGAATAATTCATGTGCTGACTTTTAAAAAAAAACACTTAGTTCGGCATTTCTGTAGAGATACATTTATGTCAGTTTTTTCATTTTTGTTTTTTTAAGAATTTGTTTTAAAAATAAAGTGTCTGTTGCTTCATAATTTGAACAATCTAATCTCAGCTGGAAACCAAACCTTACTCTTGCTTTTAAAGAAGATAAAGTTTCCCATCTAGATGACCTCCGTGATTTATTTTGAGCAGTGTGTCTATCCATAATACATCAGTTTTGTTTCAGCAATTGATTAACCTTCCCTGTCTCACAATACCCCACCAAACGCTAAAATTCATACATCCTGCGTAACATAAATTCAAAAATTCCAAAGGATACAAAATGTCTGATCTTTGTAAACCAATCCAGCTACCTAAAATAAAAAAGTCTCATCTTCTATAATCTGCACAAAAGTTACAAATCCCCTTGTTTTCTATAAGTTCGTTCCATTGTACAATTTGAGCTATCTTAGTAATATGAGCAATTCCACAAAATTCACGTTTATATCTATTGAAGTCGAGTAATGTGGAAGGTCTTTGGTGCAATAATCCTATTGCCTCACCTCCTACAGTCCAGAAACAGCATCCATTTTTCACAAAATATTCCTTCCACAGCTAAAACAACACTGCTACATTGTTAGGAATGGAAAATGCTATGAGTTTTTGCACCTTTGGACTATATTCTTTGTGATTTTCCTTCAAACAGAAATTTTATCGCTGCCTGTTCATATAATTCAGCAACCTGAGCACGTTTTTTTCCCATTAACAGGTGAAGTCAGAAGAACTGATCTCTGAAAACAGATGCACAAGAAGTCAATGCTGTGTAAACTTCAGATTCGAGGCTCTGCTCTTCAGTATCACCCTCTCATTAACTGCGCCATTCATCATGGAACTAGAACCGCCACACTCACTATCACTCAATTGTGATTTCCTGTCAATGTCACTCATTTCTCAGTTATCAGCGTCGACAACAATTATTGGCTTGGCAGAAAGTGGACAAGACCGTGAAAGTGAGGACAGTAGATACTGGAGATCAGAATCTAGATTAGTGTGGAAAGGCACAGCGGGTCAGGCAGCATCCGGGGATCAGGGGAATCGACATTTTGGGCAAAAGTCCTTCATCAGGAATGAGGGATAGAGCTTCCGGGGTGGAGAGATAAACGGGAGGCGGGTGTGGCTGGGGTGAAGGTAGCCAAGAGTAAAATAGGTGGATGGAGTTGGGTATGGAGGTAATAGGTCGGAGAGGAGGCTGAAGCGGATAGGTGGGAAGGAAGATTAGCAGGTAGGACACATCATTAGAATGGTGCTGAGCTAGCAAGGTGGAACTGAGGTAAAGTGGGGGGAGGGGAAATGAGGAAATTGGTGAATTCCATATTGATATCCCGGGATTGAAGTATTCTGAGGTGAAAGATGGTGCATTCTTTCTCCAGGCATCGAGTGGTGAGGAAGTGGCGGTGTTGTAGGCCCAGGACCTGCAATTGCTCGGCAGAGTGTGAGGGAGAGTTTAAATGTTCGGCCACGGAATGGTGGAGTTGATTGGTGCCGGTGTCTCAGCGATGTTCCCTAAAACACTCTGCGAGAAGGCGTCCAATCTCCCCTATGTAGAGGATGCCGCATCGGGAGCAACAGATAAAATAAATGACATTTGTCGATATGCAGGTTAAACTTTGATGAATGTGGAAGGCTCCTTTGCGACTTGGATGGTGGTGGGAGGGGAGGTGCGGGCACAGGTTTTATAATTCCTCTTATGGTAGAGGAAGGAACCAGCATGGTGGGAGCAGACGTTATGGAAAGTGGAAAGTGGAAAGGGGTGGGGAGGAAAATATATCCCTGGTGGTGGGGTCCATTTGAAGGTGGCGGAAATGTTGTCGGATGAAGTGGTTTATGCGGACGTTGGAAGGGTGGAATGTGAGGACCAAGGAGCTTTTTGTCCTTGTTATAGTTGGAGGGGTGGATTTAAAGGGCGCAGATGCGGGTCATGGATGAGCTGCGCTGGAGGGCATCTTCAACCACGTGGGAAGGAAAATTACGTTCTTTAGAGTAGGAGGCCATCAGGTATGATCTGTGTGGAACTAGCCCTGCTGGGAGCAGATTCGGTGGGCGTGGAGCAATTGGGAATATGGGATAGTATTTTTGCAGGAAGTAGGGTGAGATGAGGTGAATCCAGATAGGTATGGGAGTCGGTGGTTTATTAAAAAATGTCAATGTCAAGTCGGTAATCATTGATGGAGATGGAGAGATCCAGGAAGGGGAGGGAGATATCAGAGGTGGTCAAGGTGAATTTAAGGTCGGGGTGGAATCTGTTGGTGAAGCTGATGAACTGCTCAACCTCCTCGCGGGTGTATGAGGTGGCGCCGATGCAGTCATCAATGTAGCGGAGGAAGAGGTTGAGACTGGTGCCTGTATAACTAGGAGGGTGGACTGTTCTACATAGTCAATAAAGAGACAGAATTAGCTGGGGCCCATGCGGATGCCCATGGCTACCCCTTTCATCTGGAGGAAGTGTGAGGAATCGAAGGAGAAATTGCCAAGGGCGAGGATCAGTTCAGCCAAACGAATGAGAGTGTCAGTGGAAGGCTACTGGTCGGGACGTCGGGAGAGGAAATATGGGAGTGCTTGGAGGCCCAGATAACGGTGGATGGAGGTGTAGAGTGATTGGATTTCCATGGTGGAGATGAGGCGTTAGGGGACAGGGAATTAGAGAGCGTGGGTGGTATCTCGAACATATGTGGAAAGTTCCTGGACTCTGGTGTGTAGGCCAGTATCAAGGTACTGAAATGAGTTCGGTCGGGTAGGAGCAAGCTGAGACAATGGGTCGACCTCATTATAGAAAGAACACAGAAACTTTGGAAATTGCCTAGAGGAGATTTACCAAGATGCTACCTGGAATGGAGGGAAGGTCTTATGAGGTATGACTGAGGGACTTGAGGCTGTTTTCGTTAGAGAGAAGAAGATTAAGAGGTGACTTAACGGAGACATACAAAACATTTAGAGGATTATTTAGGGTGAGCAATTATAGCCTTTTTTTTATTTGGATGGTAATGGCTAGCAAGACGGAGCACAGATGTCTGAAGAACGTTCTATACACAAGGAATAGTAAAAGCGTGGAATGCCCTGCCTGCAACAACCATGGACTTGCCACCATTAGAGGTATTTAAATATATATTGGATCAATATAATGTGGATTATTGTAAGTTTAATGGGCCCGTTTTGTAGGTCAGTGAATCATCAAATTTCGAAGGGCCTGTACTGCGCTGTATTTTTCTGTGTTTTATGTTCTATGTTATATACTCATGAGCAGTTCCAGTACAGAACAATATTTATGCAAAAATGAGCACAACTCCAAAGCACAGTAGTGGTTATATGTAAATGTGAATAGCCTGAATGCCCGATAATTTTAATTGTAAATATGAGGAGTTCCAATATACAGCATTACTTGTACATCGGACTTCAAGTGCTCCAAAATACAATAATGTAGATAGTAATTATATGTATATATATATTTGTAGAAACACACATTTATGCATAATATGTAATACTCTATACTCTCTATGTAGAGATTCGAAGTGAATGTACAGTAGCTAGATTTGCAGTTGACACAAAAGTCAGTGGTATCAAAGGTTGTGAGAAGGAGACAAGCAGTTTAGATGCAGGCATTGAAAGGTTATTTAAGTACACAGAATGTCACAAAATAGAATATGAAGAGATATATTGTGAACAAAAGAACAGTGTAATATTTAAATAATGAAATACGCAAATGCGCATAAAACACAGGAAGCTAGCACACAGGCGGAGCAGAAAACGGTAAGGCTAATGAAATGCTGGCCCTCATCTCGAAGGCAGTCTGTATTCAAGCTTAGGCAGTGTGCCTGCAACTGTACTAAGTGCTGGTGAGACCCCACGTGGAGTACATACTTATTTCTAGACCGCTTATTTAGGAAAAGCTGCTACAACATTCAATGTTTATATATAGACACTGACGGTCCAAGTTAAATATTTAGATATGAATACAATCATCTCCAGTACACCACTATATTTACATATGGACAAAAATGTTTCCAACATACAACAATATTTATGTACTGATTGAAAGAGTTCTGACACGCAACTGATGAAGAGCTTATGCCCGAATCTTTGGATCTCCTACTCGTTGGATGCCACCTGACCTGCTGTTCTTCTCTAACGCAGCCCTTGTCAACAGTATCAACATTTCAAGAGAAAAAAAATCTATGTTAAAAAAACAATATATTCAGATGGAGAGAAACTTTCCCACCTTAATGCATGCTGTATTTGAATAATTTGCATGAAGCTTTGAGAACAACTTAGAATATATGGTGCAAATTGACATTAGAATGACTTTGAACTAATTAAAGGGTGATGGCTCAGAAGACTTTATTCTAATTTATTTACCAGTAAGAGAACTGTAAGCATGGAAAAGAATAGGAATCTCACTTTAGCACGCCAGATAAGGGGACACGGATGAGCAGGAGACCATAGCGTATTGAACTTAAATGTATGCAGTATACAAGGTAAATGAGCTTTTTGCACAGATTGAATTTGTCAGGAAAGGTGTGATGAGGACTTAAGGATGCAAGTCCTATCACAAGGAAAGACAGAGAGGATGGAGATTCCTTGCCAGTAAGTAATCAAGTCTGATCAATAGCAAGAATTGATATGGAGTCGGCAGATATAGAATCTGAATAGATAGAGTTAAAAAAGCGCAAAGCAAAGAGTGCCCTCATACGAATTGAATATGGGCCTCCTTGCAGTCGTCAGGTTAATGAGGCAGAGAATAAATCATAAGATGGAAAAGAAGTGTTGGAAAGGCATTATTACAAAAAGCTTGGGCAATCTAAATATGCAGATGGACTTCAAAAAATCAAGTTGGCTACATTACTTGCCCACAATATGTTGTTTTTTTTTCTTCTGGATCTTTTTGTGATAGAGGCGAAGAGGGAGCAGGTGGCTCTGTAATTCCTGAAGCGTTATGAGGTTGATTGATTAGGCAGGTGAAAGTGAAGGAACTATGATGGATAGATGACCATAACATAAGTGAAAATTGTGAAAGCTTTTCAGATGTTAGAGAGATGCAAGAGTGGACATTTGACCACTGAAAAAAAAAGAGGCTGGAGACGTAGCCATGGAGAAAAAAAGTATTTTCAGAGGAAATGAATGGGTAATTTTTCATGGTGAAAGCACCGGCCGAAAACTAGAAGCTCAAGAGAGACAGAGGCAGAGGAGAGTATGATGACCATGAAGAAAGGGAAGATGTTAGGGAAGCTGAAAATTTCGAAGGCCATTAATCACCCGAACCAGAGGGATTATTTTCCACAGTTCTGAAGGAGTTACCTGAGGAGATCACAGGTGCTTTGGCAGAGATCTTTCAGGAATCACTGGACTCAGGAAGTGCCCTGGAAGATTGGAAAATGGCTATTTTATAACCCCTGATAAGAAAGGATGCAGAGGAGAAATGCAGGAGAGTATAGGTCATCTCCTCACACCTCAGTCGTCCTTCAGACTTTCGAGTCCATTAGTGAGGAAGGAATTGCAGACTGCTTGGAAATATATATTAAAATCGGGCTTCATCAATGGAAAGTCATACCTGACAAATCTGTCAGAAAGACTTGAGAATGTGATGGGCACTTTAGACAAAGGAGAGCCAGTGGACGTTGCCATTTGCATTTCCACAAGATATTTGATATTGTCCTCCACAACAGGCTGGTAAATCGAATGCGATTCCATGGTGTTCGGAACAAGGTATTGGCCTGATAGAGAACTGGCTGACTGACAGAATGCAGAATGCGAAGAAAGGAGTTGTTCTCATGATGATTGTTGGCGTTAGACGGGGCTGAGTATTGAAAATGCATCTAATTACTTTAAACATGAGTGATCTGAATGAAGGAATGGAAAGTGTTGCAACTGAATTTATCAGTGGCACAACGGTAGATAGAAACACAGGTCGTGTTGAGGCTTCAGAAGTGGCAGCTGCAAACTGGGAAGATTTCAAAAATTACGTAATGAGAGACCTGAGACAGTCTGCTCTTGTTAGTGTGAATGGCAAGTCTAGTATCAATGGGACTTCTGCATGACTAGATAATCTGAGGATCTGGTCAAGAAAACAAGTTAGGATATGACATTCAAGAGGGAAATCAGGAGGCAAAAAGCAGACGTAAATCAGCTTTATCAGATGGGGTAAGGATAACCCAAAAGAACTCTGCAAGTTCATTATGGACAAAAGAGTTGTGTGGAGGGAATTACCCGGCTTCGAACTCCTCATCTTTACCATGGGCTCACAATCCCTCTACACCTACATCCGCCATGAGCAGGGCCACCAATCCCACTATTTCTTCCTCTCTCGACTTCCCTACCTGTACCATTTCATTTGCATTTTCATTCGTTTGGCTGAACTTGTCCTCAGCCTTAAAAAAAACTCCTTCGAATCCTCCCACTTCCTCTTGAAGAAAGCGGTAGCCATGGGCACCGAATGGGCCCTAGCTATGCCTGTCTCTATGTTTGAATTGTAGAACAACCATCTTCTGTCGTTACAACTGCACCACTCCACACCTCTTCCTCTGATACATTGATGACTGCATTGACGCCATCTCGTGCTCCCGTGAGATCGTTGAGCAGTTAATCAATTTCAGCATACTACCCCGACCTTAAATTCACCTGGACCATCTCTGATACCTCTTACCCCTTTCTGGACCTATCCATCTCCATCAATGACGACCGAATTAACGCTGACAGTTTTTGAAAAAAACCCACCGATTCCCACACCTACCTGGATTACTACAATTCCCACCCTCACTCCTGCAAAAATGCCATCCCATATATCAATTCCTTAGCCTCCGCTGTATCTGCTCCCAGGAGGACCAGTTCCATTGTAGAAAAGACCAGTTAGCCTTCTTATTTCATGAATATAATTTCCCTTCACACGTTGTTTAAGATGGCCTCTCATCCACGTTCCGCACCTCTGCCCTCAAATCCTACCCCTCCAACCGCAACAAGGACAGAATCCTCTGGTTTTCATTTTCCACTCTACCAACCTCCTCATAAACTGCATTGTCCACCGTCATTCCTGCCCCGTAGGACTCACCACCAGGTTAATATTTCCATCACCACCTCATCCACTTTTCACAAAGACCATTCCCTCCGTGGCCACCTGGTCAGATCCACGCCCTCTATCAACCCACCCTTCCCTCCTGGCAGCTTCACAAGCGACCACACGAATTTCAAAACCTGCACCCACACCTCCCCCTCGCATCAATCCAAGGCCACAAAGGAGCCTTCCACATCCATCAAAGTTTAACCTGCACATCCGCCAATGTCATTTATTGGTATCCTTTCCTATGATGCGGTCTCCTTTATATTGGTGTGACTGGATGCCTTCTCGGGGACATCTTTGTGACAGCCGTATCAATAAACCCCACAAGCCCGTGGTAGAACATTTCAACTCCCTCACCAACCTGTAAAGGACATGCAGGTCCTGGGCCTCCACCACCGCGACTCCCTCACCACCCGACACGTTGAGGAAGAATGCCTCATTCCCCCCCTTGGAACACTTCAACCCCAGGGCATTAACGTCGACTTCACCAGTTTTCTCATTTCAGCTTCCCCAACCTTGACGCAATTCCAACCTGCCAGCTCAGCACCATCCTCATGACCTGTCCTACCTGTCAATATTGCTTCTCACCTCGCCGCTCCACCCTCCTCTCTGACCGATCACCTTCATCCCCACCTTCAATTTCCTGTTGTATACTTAGCTATCTTCTCTCCGGCCCAACCCACTCCCATTTATCGCACCACGCTGGAGGCCACTGCCTCATTCCTGATGAAGAGCTTTTGCCAATTTTCCTGCTCTCAGATGCTGCCTGAACTGCTGCGCTTTTCCAACTCCTCTCTAACCGATACAAAGAGGATAAGAATCACATCTATACCAATGAACCAGGAACTTTATCCATTTAGTTACAATTGACATACAATGTACAACCGATTGTGTAAGATTAGATTAGATTAGATTCCCTACAGTATGGAAACAGGCCCGTCAGCACAACAAGTCCACACCGTTCCTCTGAAGAGCAAGCCACCCAGACTGATTCCCCTACATTTACCCCTAGCTAATGTAACTAATACTGCGGCCAATTTTGCATGGTCAATTCACCTAATCATCACATCTTTAGATTGTGGGAGGAAACCGGAGCGCCCGGAGGAAATCCACGCAGCGACGGGAAGAAAGTCCAATCACCACAAAGACAGTTGCTCGAGATGGGAATTAAACCCAAGGCCCTGGCACTGTGAGGCAGCAGTGCTAACCACTGAGCCACCTTTCCACCCTGAAATGGCTAAATACAGGAAAAGTTGATAGACTGTGTAGCTGGCAAAATAGAAGATCGGGCAGCATCTGGGAAGCAAGAGAGTCTACGTTTTGAGCAGAACTGTTCACCAGGACTGGGGAGGGGTGAGGTTGTTAAGACTTGAATAGTAATAGAGGAGAAAGGTAGTGGGATGGTGAAAGGTGGTCAAAAGTAGGAGGCGAGTGCGATTGTTCGGTGAGAACAGTGGGACGAAGAAGTGGGAATGGAGATAAATATGTGGATCAGCCCAAGGGACTGCTGCTGAATTGGCAGTTTGGATCTGAGATTGAGTGAGTGATAGGGGCATTTGAGAGTTGGTGAATTCATATTTGAGGCCGTGTGGTTGTAGGCTCCTGAGGCAGAAGAGGAGATATCCTTCCTCCAGTTTTCACTTGTCCCTATTTAACTACGGCAAGGAATTCATGGCTGTCTAAAATCCAAGTGTAGACTTATTGGTTTTCCTGTACGGTCAATGAAATGAAAAATTAGCCCCAAAGAATAGTAGCTTACGCTGACCAGACAATATCTCCCAGTTCTTAGGGTTATCTCCAAGCATGGGTCCCCAACTTCACAAGTATGACCTACTGACCTTTCAATTCTGGCATGTGAAATCTTTCATTTTTTATCTTTTATTCTTTACTTGGCGATTCCATGACCAACCAGGATTGCAGGAAAAATATAATAAAATGCATTCGTCTCCCCCCTGAACATTGACCTTTGTTTATTGTGAATATAATGTTCCAGCTGGAGTTATACACAATTTTGATAGTGTTAAAACAGCGAAAAAAATTCTTTAATTTTTACTTGACACAAAAAAGACAGATAGCATTACTAATGACAAATAGAGCATAAATACAGAGTGATCCTTACGATATATCGAAACATTTTGATTTGAATTGAGGAAATCGAATTTAAGAGAGGTTAGTTACTATATTAGCATTTTCTGAGACAGGAGAACAGAAGGAGACAGAGAATATGATACACTTCACTTTTCCTTTCGATTAACCAATATCATGACACTTGACCATGGAGATGTCAACACTTTCTTCAGCTCTTGCCAGAATTTACTTTGTACGGCTGAATAAATGAACATATTTGTACACGAATTGAAGTACATGAGCATGTGGCCTATTTCAGTGGCAATGTATGCTGGAGATGAATAATCACCTTGATATCTTGCAGTGTTTGTTATCCTTGTAGCTAAAAAGCTCGTGGCTGCTGTCAGCCACAGAAGAATAAAACTACCCGATATCGCAAAGAGTAAAATAATGGATTTTCTTCGACTCTGCACAGCTGGATCTTTTTGACTCTCACTACTGCATCCCCGGATGGCCCTGCGCGCTCTGTTGGCTACTACAATACGTCTGACTGTCAAGAAATTAAACAAGAAAATCAAAGCAAATGGGAGGCAAACAATCGAAGCACTTTCGAGCCAGGAGAATGCTACACCCGCGGGAGATGTGAAAAAGTTCATCTTAGTGCGGCAACCCCACTGCAAATGATCAATTATTTTCTCAGGTTCGTAAGCAAACAAATTGGGTATATTCCCCAGGATAACCACAGTAGCGGTGATCATTATTACTGCAGCTCCAGTCCTCAATCTGCAATATTTTATTTTCAGCCTCTCACAGCATATAGCTACGTAGCGATCAAATGTGAACAAGACCGTGAACCACACTGCTAGGTACAGGTTGGCTGAGTTTACGAAGATGATAAACTTACAAACTCCAGTGTACGATAAGATGGAATGTTTAAAATGAAAACTGAAAACATGATGCACAGTTACATTCACGATCATGATCAGAAGAGCAGCAGCTGCCATGGCCAGCATGTAGGCGGAGGTACAATCAGAAAGGCCGCAGTTTCCCTGGTGAGAATTATTATCGTCACCAGGTTCGCTGTGAGTCAAATGAAGAAAAGTTACAAAACAGGGTCAGTCGAAAAACAAATTTTTCGAGCTTTTTTTCCAAAATATCCAATGACATTGCTACTCAGTCTTCCTTTTAATGACATTCTCAATAAAATGCAAATGCGCTTTGGAAACTCCATCCTGTTATAACCTTAGGATACTCAGAATAAGAGGCTGAAAGATTGGCTTGATTTCAGCAACCACTATTAATTTGTTTAAATTACTACATCGATCAAAGCATACGCTAGAAGCTATCCATAATACTCATCATAGACGCGAGGTGTTATTACTGGACAGTTAAAGCAGAGACAGAGGCAATAATGTGGAACCCAGATTCAAATCCAATCACATCAGATGATCGAACTTCACTTCAATAAAAAGTGTGGTTTGAAGAGACTATTGATGGCCACGAAACAATTCTTGATTGTCGTAAAAACCCACCTGCTTCACTAATATCGTTCATGGAAGGAAACTGCCATCCCAATCCCAGTCCTACATACAAATCTAGACCTACAGTAGTAAGGGTGACTCTTATCTGCCCTATCGTCAGTTAAGTATGGTCATTAAATGTTTAATTTAAAAATAATAATAACATGGAGACTGACAGGCAAATCAGTGCCCATTTTCTTATGTTTAACTCAGCACTAAATGAATGATTCATTCAACATAAAACTTGAACACAATGGCTCCAAACTGGACATTTGACTTTGGAATAACAATATCAGAATATTGTGGGAACTGATTAAAAAAAAACACAAACACCTAGAAAATAGAGTAGGCCATACGACCTTCAGTGCCTGCACCACCATTCAATGTGGTCATGGCTGATCATGCAATCTCAGTTTCCCATTGCCACCCTCTCGACATACTCGTTGAATTAATTAGCTTCAAGGGCCACGTCCCACTCCCTCTTGAATATATCTTATCAACTGCACCCATCAACTTGCTGAGTAAGGAATTTCACAGTTTCAAACTCTTTGAGTGAAGAAATTCTTCTTCCTCTCAGTCCTGAATAGATTTTTTTCCCTTATTGTCGGGCACTTACCACTAATTCTGGACATGTCCAACATCGGGAATTTTCTTCCTGCATCTAGCCTGTGCGATCGCATCAGGAATTTGTATGTTTCGGTGAGACTCCCTGCACATTCTGCGAAATTTATGTGAAAGGTGAACTTTTTCTGGACTCCCTCAGAAACAAGAATGTCCTTCCTCAGACCAGGAGTCCAAAACCGCACACGATACTCAAGGTGTGGCCTCACCAAGAACCAGGATAAGGGCTGCAAGATGTTCTTACTCCGATACTCAAATCGTTTTGCAATGAAGTAGAGCATGCCAAGAGCTTTCTTTACTGCCTGCGGCACCTGCATGCCAATCTTCAATGACTGCTCCACCGTAACCCACAGGTCTCGTTTCACCCCACCTTTTCCTGAACTTCCTCCATTCATATCATAATCCTCCTTCCTGTTTTGGAACAAATTTGCATAATCTTCATGATATTGCGTTTGCCAAGTATTTGTCCATTTAGCCAGCCCTGTTCATTTAACCCTGCAGCCTCTTAATTCTCCTGATTACCGAGCTACACGACGAAGGAGCAGCGTTGCCAAACTGTGTACTCCAAATAAACCTGCTGGAGAATATACTGATGTTCTGTGAATTTTAACTTCATCTTCCACACAGCTCAATATCATCAAAAAGTTTTGGAGATATGACTTTAATTCCTTCGTCCAAACCAATAATGCATATTGTGAGCAGCTGAGGTCGAAATGCTGACCCCTGTGGCACACCAATCGTCACTGCCTAAAACTCTGAAAAGGACCCGCAGTTTCCAGATCTCTGCTTCTTGTCTGGCGGTCACTTCTCTATCCGCCAATGACATGAGCTTTAATTTTCCTTACTAATCTCAAGCGTGGAACCTTGTCAAAAGCCTTTTTAAAAATCCAAATACTTTCTTGTCTAAGAAACTGGTCAAATATTCAAAAACATCTGAAGATTTGCAAAGCATGATTTCCCTTCAGCGAATCCATGCTGACTCAGAATGACTCCGTAACCGATTTCCAAATGCTTAGTTATTTCATACTTGACAATTGGTTCTTGCATTTCCTCACCATCGATGTCAGCTTCACCGGCCGATAATAACTCACATGATCTAACAATTCATATATCAGAAATGTTTATTTCTAAAGAAACACTAACAAAGGGTTTGGAGGGATAAGGGTCGGATGCTGGCAGGTGGGACTAGTTTTGGTCGGTACATGTGGTCGGCATGGACGGGTTGGACCGAATCGCCTGTTTCCATGCTGTATATCTTTATGACTCTATGACTCTTTCTGAATATTACCTTCGCAGGGAAAAAAATAAAAGAAACGAAGACAACATAATCTGAGTATAACCCTTCCTGAAGAAGGGCTGATGCCAGAAATATCAATTCTTTTACTGCTCGGATGATGCCTGACCTGCTCTATTTTTCCAGCACCACATTCTCGACTCTGATCTCCAGCATTTTCTGTCCTCACTTTCTCCAAGTCTAAAGTTTTAAAACTAATCATATGTGATTCTTCCCATTTGATTCTCAAACAAATAGACAAGTCTACTTAAGAGAGAAACCAAAGCGAAAGAAATAAGCTATTTCCACAAGCTGTAGGATAGTGGCCATCGTGCCTTCTTCATTTTCTAATGACATTGATGTATGCAGATTGCTTTCTGTTGTCTCTAATGCAAGTACAATTCTGATAACTGAGATTACATTTTCCTTCTAAATATTTCCTAATAATGTATCTATCCAAATGCCTTTTAAATGGTGTAATTGTACGCACCTCCACTAGGTCCAGTAGTAGCTCATTCCATGCAGGAACTACCATCTCTGTGACACAATTGCTCGTCAGGTGCTTTTTAAATTTTTCCTCCTCACTTTAAACATCCACCTCCAGTTTTGGAGTGAAGTACCCTTGTAAAAAGCCTTTTGTATTTACTGTATTGAAATCCTTAATGATGATATAAATTTATACAAGGTCAGCCCTCAGCCTTCTCGGCTGCAGGAAAGATAATGTCCGAAAATAACCAGCTTCTCCATACAATTGATACCCTGCAGATCCAGCAATGTCCTTCCTTCTTTTTTATTTGAAATGCCCAGTTTAAGTACTCTGTTCTTTAGCAGAGCGAACAGAATTGTTTACAATATTTCATATGTGTCATCACCAACTAGAGCTGCAACATGCCATTGCAGCTTCTATACTAAATACTCTGACCCGCAAAAACAAACATGGTAGATGTCTTCCTCACACCACATCTACATGCAATGCAACTTTTGAGGACATATTTTACTGCACCCCAAGGTAACTCTGTTCACTAACATTCCACCACCATTAATTATCCAAGTCCTATCCTGCTTTGCAGTATCAAAATGCAGCACATTTCATTTATCTTATTAAAATAGCATTTGCCACTTCTTGTCCCACTGGCCAATATGATGGAGATCCAAGTTGATGGACTTTTAGAAAATCTTCTTCGCTCTCACTCTAACACCAATTTTAGTATCATCCACCAAGTGATAACTATCTCTCACATTGTCTTATTCAAACCATTGAAACAAATGACATTCAACAGGGAACAAAACCAATCCATGCAGCAGATTATTTGTCAATGGCCTCCAAACTAATGATTAGAATTCTCCAATGCTTCTAAATTACCAACATACCAGGAATTCCAACGCCTGACAGTATAGGGTAGTAAATTATTTTCATCTGTACAATTATTGGCTGCGCCATTCTCAGAAGAAAGTCTGAAATATGTCCGGATTGGTGGCTTCACGTGTAATGCATTTGAGTGCAGTAATGTTGCCTATGTATAGAGCAATCTCTCCCTGGTTGAGGGAAAAAAGTAAACATCTTGCAACATTTTCAGAGTTACATTGTCTGAAGAGGTGTTCACTGCTCCACTTCACCCACCTTGTCCATGAGGAGATTACGCAGCTTAATAACAAATACGTCTTTCATGATAATGAACAATTGGAATAACATTACATAACAAAAATGATTGGCACATACCAGGAGGAATAAAAATATGTTATTGTTTTCATTTATTGTGTTGGCTTCTTTCAGTTCTGATGATTACATGAATGTAAAGTATAGTATTTAACATTTGTTTATCGTGCAACCTCACAAGAAAGTTGAAGCCTTTGAGGTGATCATATTGCGAAATACAGGACTGTTAAGGGGTGTGGGATGGTAAGAGCTGAGGGGATGTTTCCCTTTATTGCAAATGGTCAGAGCAGTGGGGATTGTCCCAGAGTAAAGTAGCGCCAATTTAAGATCGATATAAGGAGTAATTTCGCCTCTCCGAAGGTTACAAGATGTTAGAACTTCATGTCACAAAGTGCTGTGTGTGCTGAGTCCTTACACATTATTAAGGCTAAGGCGGTTCGAAATTAAGGTGAAATTGTGTGAAAATCAACAGCGAGTGCTAAGAACCTGAATGTGAACAAAGGGAATGCTAAATCAGTCTAATTTTAAAGATAGTGGCGAAAGTTCGAGGGACTGTATGGTATATATTCCCACCCTACATCTGATCGTCTTATATATAGTTTGTTACCTCTGGATGGAGTTTCAAGGACAAGATGGCATAACCTCAGAATAAAGGATGCATAAGTTAAAAAGGAAATGAGAAATATTTTCTTCTGTCAGTGTTTAGTGAATTTGTAAAATTCATTACTGCAGTGGGTTGCCAAAGTTGTTTCATCAAACGCATTCAAGGTTCAGATAGACAACTTTTAATTAGTAAAGGAATCGAGGATGATGTCAGAATGGCCAGAGAGCAGAGTTGATGATTATACGATCAGGCATCATCGCATTGACTGACAGACCAGACTCGATGGCCTGAATTGCTTCATTTTGCTCTTTTGATTTTTGTTCTTGTAGACGATTCATGCTGTAGATCAGTCCAGAACCATTGACCACTGTTTGGAAATTAAGAATCATTGACGAATAAAGCTTCAGTAACCTTTTATTCTCTCTGTGTATTGTTTGACCTTTAAACTTTCTGTCTCTGAACACGATGGATTTGATCTCATTACATTTTTTAAAGGAAATGGTAGATACATTCTTGTCAGGAACTTTACAGAGGTTTACAGAATTATAAGGGGCATGGATAGGATAAGTAGACAAAGTCTTTTCCCTAGGGACAGGGAGACCAGAGCTAGTGGGCATAGGTTTAGGGTGAGAGGGGAAAGATGTGAAAGAGACCTAAGGGGCAACCTTTTCACACAAATGGAATGATCTGCCAGAAGAAGTGTTGGAGGCTACTACAATTGCGACATTTAAGAGGCTTTTGGATGGGTATTTGAATAGGAAGGGTTTGGTGGCTATGGGCCGGCTTCTGGCTGGTGACACTAAATTGAGTTGGGATATCTGATCGGCATGTACCGAAAGGTCTGTTTCCATGCTGTACGTCTCTATGACTCAATGTGTTTTGGAACAGACAAGAACCTTTCAAAAACACGGAATTAAGAATCTAATGATGACCACGAATCCGTAGTCTGTTGTTCAAAATAAAAACATTTGGTTTATTAGTCTCCTTTAGGAAAGGAATAGGCCATCCTTCCCTAGTCTTGCCTACATGTGACTCCAGAATCGCAACAGTACCGTTGACTCTTAACTACCTCTGTGAAATTTGAGATAGGTAATAAAGGCTGCCTACCCCAGCAATACCCCAATCCCATGAATGTATGAAGAAAAACAGTAAAGAAGTTTGCCTAGACCTTAACTGTTTCTTATTAGGAAGGTAGATATGAAGTACCACGTTAAAGATGCTACTAAATCAAACTACTCACCTTTAAGCAAAACACAATGTACTGAAACACTAAAGCTAAAACAGTTAAAGACAGATAACCAAACAAGGGATACAGCAGTTATTACTAATTATCTCTTCCAGTAATATCCCACAAACACATTTCTTGGCAAAAAAGATGCATTTAGACACAGATTCTTACATGCAGTAGTAAATCCCAGGAGAAAAAAAATAATCATCAAGAAAAGTTCAGCATTTTACCAGTCAGGGGACATTCACTAAAACTTCAAAATTTCCTGACGCCCCAGGCATTTCTGATGTTACTGAAAAAGATTATACCGAGAAATATGGATCTGTGAGCTCTCACCAAGCACGTTTAGGACATTAAAAAATCAAGATGTCACGAATTGTTTACACACGTCAGCTTCAGTAGATAATACTTAAGTTCTGTCTAAAAAAAAGCTCATCTCACAAAAGAAAATGAACAAAATAACCTTACAAAGTGACAGCATCATTACATATCTCTGTCTTAGTGAATTTAGAGCCATCGTGAATGTGGTACGATGAGAAGAATGCCTCTTTGAACATTGGTGAAGAATAAAGCACTCATAACTGACTACAGAAAGAAGAGAGGAGAACAGGCTTCCATGTGTTGAAGTTGAGAAGATAGAGTGCATCACGTTCCGAGGAGTGACGGTAATCGACAATCTGCATTTTAATTGCCACGTGGATTCGATGGTACAGAAAGCAGAACAACATGCCTTCTTCCCCAGTGGCTCAGAAAATTCGGCAAGTCTAATTTGGCAGGGGGATGGATCCGGACTTGTAGTCCAGCAAGTAAGCTAGCTGTGTGTCAGGATGTCCAAGAATGTAGGGAGGCTGTGGAGAAGGTAGCACTGACAGGTAATACTTGCGGACACAGAGATGGGCTCAAGTGCGTATACTTCAACGCAAGGAGTATCAGAAATAAGGTGGGTGAACTTAAGGCGTGGATCGGTACCTGGGACTACGATGTTGTGGCCATCACGGAAACGTGGATAGATGAGGGACAGGAATGGTTGTTGGATGATCCTGGTTACAGATGTTTCAGTAAGATTAGGGAGGGTGGTAAAAAAGGAAGGGGGTGGCATTGCTAATTAGAAATGGTATAACGGCTGCAGAAAGGAAGTTTGAGGGGGATCTGCCTTTGGAGGTAGTATGGGCTGAAGTCAGAAATAGGAAAGGTGCAGTCACCTTGTTGGGTGTTTACTATAGGCCCCCCAATAGCAGCAGAGATGTGGAGAAACAGATTGGGAAACAGATTTTGGAAAGGTGCAGAAGCCACAGGGTCGTAGTCATAGGCGACTTCAACTTCCCAAATATTGATTGGAAGCTCTTTAGATCAAGTAGATAGGATGGGGCGGTGTTTGTGCAGTGTGTCCAGGAAGCTTTTCTAACTCAGTATGTAGATTGTCCAACCAGAGGGGAGGCCATATTGGAGTTGGTACTCCGTAATGAACCGGGACAAGTGATGGACTTGTTAGTGGGTGAACATTTTGGTGATGGTGATCACAATTCTGTGACTTTCACCTTGGTTATGGAGAGAGATAGGTGCGCACAACAGGGTAGATTTTACAATTGGAGGAAGGGAAATTACGATGCTGGAAGACAGGATTTGAGGAGCATAAGTTGGGAGCATAGGCTGTCAGGGAAGGATGTGGTGGAAATGTGGAACTTTTCAAGGAGCAGATATGACGTGTCCTTGATATGTATGTACCTATCAGGCAGGAAAGAAATGGTCGTGTGAGGGAGCCTTGGTTGACGAGGGAGGTTGAATGTCTAGTAAAGAGGAAGAAGGAGGCTTACATAAGGTTGAGGAAACAGGGTTCAGACAGAGCATTGGAGGGATACAGGATAGCCAGAAGGGACCTGAAGAAAGGGATTAGGAGAGCTAAGAGAGGGCATGAAAAATCCTTGGCGGATAGGATCAAGGATAACCCCAAGGCATTTTATGCGTATGTGAGAAACATGAGAATGATGAGAACGAGGGTAGGTCCGATCAAGGACAGTAGTGGGAGATTGTGTATTGAGTCGGAAGAGATAGGAGAGGTCTTGTACATGTACTTTTCTTCAGTATTTACGAACGAGAGGGACCGTATCGTTGAAGAGGAGACTGCGAAACGGACTGAAAAGCTAGAAGAGATACTTGTTAGGAAGGAAGATGTGTTGGAAATTTTGAACAACTTGAGGATAGACAAGTCCCCCGGGCCTGACGGGATATATCCTAGGATTATGTGGGAAGCAAGAGAGGAAATTGCAGTACCGTTGGCAATGATCTTTTCGTCTTCACTGTCAACGGGGGTGGTACCAGGGGACTGGAGAGTAGCGAATGTTGTGCCCTTGTTCAAAAAAGGGAATAGGGATAACCCCGGGAATTACAGGCCAGTTAGTCTTACTTCTGTGGTAGGCAAAGTAATGGAAAGGGTACTGAGGGATAGGATTTATGAGTATTTGGAAAGACACTGCTTGATTAGGGACAGCCAGCACGGATTTGTGATGGGTAGGTCTTGCCTTACAAGTCTTATTGAATTCTACGAGGAGGTGACCAAGCATGTGGATGAGGGTAGAGCAGTGGATGTAGTGTACATGGATTTTAGTAAGGCATTTGATAAGGTTCCCCATGGTAGGCTTATGCGGAAAGTCAGGAGGCATGTGATAGAGGGAAATTTGGCAAATTGGATAGAAAACTGGCTAACCGGTCGAAGTCAGAGAGTGGTGGTAGATGGTAAATATTCAGCCTGGAGCCCAGTTACAAGTGGATTTCCGCAGGGATCAGTTCTGGGTCCTCTGCTGTTTGTAATTTTTATTAATGACTTGGATGAGGGAGTCGAAGGGTGGGTCAGTAATTTTACAGATGATACGAAGATTGGTGGAGTTGTGGATAGTGAGGAGGACTGTTGTCGTTTGCAAAGGGACTTAGATATGATGCAGAGCTGGGCTGAGGAGTGGCAGATGGAGTTCAACCCTGCCAAGTATGAGGTTGTCCATTTTGGAAGAACAAATAAGAATGCGGAATACAGGGTTAACGGTAGGGTTCTTAGTCAAGTGGAGGAACAGAGGGATCTTGGGGTCTATGTACATAGATTTTTGAAAGTTGCCACTCAGTTGGATAGAGCTTGTAAGAAGGCCTATGGTGTATTAGCGTTCGTTAGCAGAGGCATTGAATTCAAGAGTGGTGTAGTGATGATGCAGCTGTACAGGACTTTGGTTAGGCCACATTTGGAGAACTGTGTGCAGTTCTGGTCGCCTCACTTTAGGAAAGATGTGGAAGCTTTGGAGAGGGTGCAGAGAAGATGTACCAGGATGTTGCCTGGGATGGAGAATAGGTCGTACGAGGATAGGTTGAGAGTTCTCGGCCTTTTCTCGTTGGAACGGCGACGGATGAGGGGTGACTTGATAGAGGTGTATAAGATGATCAGAGGAATAGATAGAGTAGACAGTCAGAAACTTTTTCCCCGGGTACAACAGAGTGTTACAAGGGGACATAAATTTAATGTGAAAGGTGGAAGGTATAGGGGAGATGTCAGGGGTGGGTTCTTTACCCAGAGAGTGGTGGGGGCATGGAATGCGCTGCCCGTGGGAGTAGTAGATTCAGAATCATTGGCGACCTTTAAGCGGCAATTGGATAGGTACATGGATGGGTGCTTAATCTAGGATAGATGTTCGGCACAACATCGTGGGAAGAAGGGCCTGTTCTGTGTTGAATTGTTCTATGTTCTACGTTCTATGTTCCTCCAGGACCAGCACCAAAATCTAGAGATTTCCGTTGAAAGCATAATGTCCGGGTGCATAACAGCCTGCTATGGCATTTGTTCATCGCAGAACTGTGAGAAACTATAGAGGGTTGTGTGCACAGCCCAGACTGTCACAGAAGAAAAACTTTCAATCCATCGGGTCCATTTACACTTATCAATTCCACAGAAAGGTTACCAGTATCAACAAACATCCATCCCACCTCGGCAATTCTGTCCTACAAACAATTCTGTCAGGTAGAATATACAGAAGCTTGAACACCCACAGCACCAATTTCAAGAACTTCTTCTTCCCTGCCGTTATTGAAATGAATACACTCTTCAAATTCAAGTCATGTTTAACTGGTTAATGTTGATCGTGCCTAGCACACTCAGTGCTATGTAACCTGTCCACTTTGCTTGTTTTCATTCTGTGACCTGCATATCCTTGCTCGTTATGATGTGCATGTACTGCTACTAAACATTTTCAGTTTTGCGTTACAATCAATTAATCAATCAATCAGTTTTTCAGCTGTTGGAGTTCCATAAACTGCGCAGCATGGCAGAGAGACCGAACAGAATCTGTTCATTCCCTTTCTGACCACCAGATGTCTGAGTTTATTGGAGCAGAATTTTGCCCCTGCATTTCTGGTAAATTTGCATGGTGCACAGAAAATGCGAAAATATTCCATCATGTAACTTCACACAAGACATATAACATAGTTTCTAAGAAATAGCATGCAATTACACACTGTTTTCATCAATTTTTTTCAACCATTTAGATTTTAGCTGAGCAATGTGAAAGACAAGAGATTTAGATCAAAACATGATAATTTTCTAAGACAGGGCAACACATTTAGCCAAAGAATATGACATTTATCACTTTTAATTTCAATTGACTAATACGAGAATACACGGCGAAGCAGAAGTCAATACTTTCTTCACCTCTTGCCTGAATATATGTATTGTGTAGGTTGCATAAATGAACTCGTTGGTACATGAATTTAATAATGTGAACGTAAGGGCCGATTCACTGAAAATGTAGGCATGAGCTGCATAATCACTTTGATAACTTGCAGTGTTTATTGTCCTTGTAGCTACTGTCTTCCACAGAACAATAAAGTTGTCCAATTTCACGAAGAGTAAAGTAAGTAACTTCCTTTGATTTTCCACCTCACTTTTGCACACACGGATGGCCCTGCGAGCTATTTTGGCGACTAAAATACGTCTGCCTGTCAAGGAATTGCACAAGAATACCAAAGAAAATGGAAGACAAAGAGTTCAGGTACTCTGCATCCAGGGGACTGCTGCACCTGCTGGAGAAGAAAAACAAAATCAAACTGGACATGATCTATTATTTGTTCAGATTCATATGAAAAACAAAAAAGGTATTTTCATACGGTAAACCACAGCAGTGTTGTTCAATATGTTTGCCGATGTCGTCCTCCAGCTGCAATACTTTGTTTTCAGCTTCTCAGAACATACAGTTGCATCTAGATCAAACATGAACAAGACAGTGAACTAGACTACGAGAAAGTGTGGACTGCAGATGGCGGGGATCAGATTCGAGAGTTTGGTGCTGGAAAAGCACAAAAAATCAGGCAGCATACAAGGAGCCATTAGCCACGTGACTGCATTGGCCACAACCACAGCGGCTAATGGAAACGTCATGTTCGCTGACACCCCACAGACCGCAGCCACTGTTGACCATGCAGACTCCGCAATGACTGTCCAGACAACCACCTCCAGATCACCAGGAAGACAGTCACCTCCACTACCGCTGCAGGGTCTACGACTGCCACTACTATAGCGAAATCCACTGCTGCCAGAACTGATGTGATATACACCTTGTACTTTACTACCGCCCCACAGTTGCTGGTGGAGCAAATTCTGCCTCAGTGACATCGCCAAGCTCTGCTGGCGACATTGTTGATGTCATATTTGTCATACTTTATGTCACTTGTGCCCTGCGGGCGCCACTGCAGGCACCACTTCTGCTCCCCGTGGTGAGTGACACTTCAGTTGACAATTTCATACTCGATTCCATAACCACGCCCACTTCCGTGGTGGTCCCCCACCCCACCTTACCCTCAGCTCCAACCCCCCACCAGGTCGAAGTCCCAGTTGAGCCGATTTTTCGCAATTTTCCCAGACGTTACCCTTACTGAGGATGAACGATTAGTCCTCAGCAAAGGCCTCACCTTTATTTCACTACGTTTCTGGATTAATGAGTTTGACTCACGTTGTGACTTTGAACATTGGAGACGGAGGAGATAACCAGAGAGTTAGATAGTTTGGACAGTGAGAACATTTTTCCTTGGATGGCGATGTCTAGCATGAGGGGGACAGGTTTAAATCGATTGGAGATAGATAGAGGAGAGATTGGTTCCACAGGTCGACACAATATCGACGTTCGAAGGCCTGTACTGCCCCGTTATTTTTTCCCACTGCCTCTGTTTCTGAGCCGACTTTTTTCATCGAGATTCCCGCTGACACACCGAGGAACCCGTCTTCCGCCTTCAACGCATGCAGTCCATCTTGTCACCCTATGCTGGTCTGTTACCCACCCTTGATATCTTCTTTTCCAACTCCACTCTTGCAGTAGCAATAGGAGGAGTAAGAGCGAGGTCAAGGGATCTGCTGGGTATGCAAAATTAAAATTATATGAATTAATCTCGTATGTTCAGCGATCTCCATTTTGCCTGTGGCAGCCACATTGGAGGGAGCGACTATGAGGACCAGGAGACTACCAGAAAGGTAAATTTAAAATGATATAAACTTACCTCGTGAATACCAGAGAGCATGCTGAGCTGTAAGTGACACGGGACTGGTCAGTAAGTGAAGTAGCATATTTCATTGGTTGCATTACACGAAACACTACATAGGTAGTGTCTGCCATTCATTCTAACCACAAAACAAAAACGAACTATGCGCTGGATTTATAAAATAACTAGTTTTTGTTTTTATGTTTTTATTTATTTTACTACATTCTCTTTCGGAATTTAGAACAGTGTGGGTGGAGTTAGGGCAGTGGAGTTTTCCTCCTGCAGAATTCAACACCACTCGTGTCCCTGCTGACTTTTTCTGCGGGAAGTACACCCAACTGGAGATCCTCGAAATCCGCGTTATGCAAGCAAAGCTGGAGCTACAAGATTTTAGCCACACGTCAGGAGAAGAAAAAGGCAAGGGGGTGACTGTCAGGGGAGGTCAAGGGAACCCGCAGGCAGTGAAGGGAACCCCTGTTGCATTTGCCCTCAATAACAAGTATACCATTTTGGATACTTTTTTGGGGGGAGGAGAGATGAGCAGTTCATTAGTCAATAGGGATTCCATAGTTGGGGGACAGATGGTATGTTCTGTGGGAACGAGAGAGACTCACCGTTGTTGTATAGCCTTCCAGTACTAGGGATCATGATGTTTCTGATTTTTGTTATCATTGAGGGGGCGGGGGTGCAACCACAAGTCCTAGTCGAAAGAAGTACTGGCAATATATTTAGTACAGGGATGGGGATTTCAGGCTGAAATTCATGGAACTTGGGTGCAAGTTTAGTGCTGGAATAAACAAAGTTGTTATCTCAGAATTGTTGCTTGTGCCACGTGCGAGAGAGGCGAGGAATAGGAAAAGAGAAGAGATGAACATGTGGCTATAGAGATGGAGAAGGAGGGAAGGCTCCGCTTACCAATAATTGGGGCTCATTCTATAGGAGGCTGAACCTCTGCAAACTGGACTAAGTTAATGCGGTTCAACAGGATTTAATCTAATTCAGCAGGGCCATGGGAACCTAAATCGTAGTTCCAGAGTCCAGGAGCTTGAGAGTAGTACGATCAGAAATATGTTTTCAAGGTTGCAAGTTTTCATCAGCAAACAGGAATCTTATTTGAAATGTGGCGATTTCAACACCCGGAGCATCCAAAATAAGGCGGTTGAACTTGAAACACGGACTGGAACCTGGGATTTTGATGTTGTGGCCATGTCACAGACATGAATAGAGCAAGGACTGAACTTGTTGTTGCAAGTTCCACGATTTAGATGTTTCAGTAAGAACAAAGAAGATGAGAAAAGCGGGAGATGTGTCTCATTATTCGTCATGGACAGTATTACAGTAGCAGGAAGAATGTTTGAGGTCTCGTCTACTGCGGTAGTATGTGCTGATGTTAGAAACAGAAAAGGAGAGGTCACCCTGTGGGAAGTATTCTACAGACCGCCGAATAGTTTCTGAAATGCACAGGAAAGGATAGCAGAGATAATTCTGGGTAAGAGCGAGAGTAACAGGCAGATTGTTATCAGAGACTTGAACATTACAAATAAAGACTGAAAATACTATAGTTCAAGTACTTTGTATTTAGTTTGTTTTTTATCCAATCCGTGCAGGATCGTTGACTGTGGACCAACAAAAGACGAGACCACATTGGATTTGGTTCTGGGTAATGAACCTGGCCAGGGTTAAATTTGGAGGTAGGTGAACACTTTGGTAATAGTGACCACAGTTTACTGAAGAAGATGGATAGCTATATACCATAGATTAAGAGTTATTGCTGGAGGAAAGGCATTGTATAATGCTATCAGGCAAGACTTTGGATGCATAAGATGAGGAAAGAAACTGCAGTGGATGGCCACAATTGTAGGGTCGAGCTTGTTCAAGGAATAGCTACTGCGTGTCCTTGATAAGCATGCATCTGTCAGGAAGGGGGGGGGGGGGTAGTGTTCGAGCGAGGGAACAAAAGTTTACTAAAGAAGTTTAAATTTCTTGTCAAGAGAAAGAAGAACACTTATGTTAGGCTGAGACGGGAAGGCTGAGTTAAGGAGATTGAGAGTTACAGGTTCGCCAGGAATTACCTGAAAAGGAGAGCTACGAAGTTCCAGGAGGGGACATGAAGTCGTTGGCAGATAGGATCGAGGAAACGCCAAAGCTTTCTATAGCTATATCAAGAATAAAGGAATAACTTTAGAATATTATCGCCAATCAATAATAATAGTCGGGCATTGTGCATTGAGTCCAAGGAGTTAGGGGAAGAGCTAAATTAATATTTTTCATCAATACGTGAAGGACACTCTACTAGACTGGAAAGGATTGACGTTAGCAAGGAGCAGGTGTTCTCAATTCTGGAAAGTGTGAAAATAGGTAATTCCCCTCGGCCAAATGCAATATATCTGAGGACTCTCTAGGAGCCACGAAAGAGATCGCAGAGTCTTTGGCTTTGATCTTTCTGTCGTTATTGTCTCCAAGAATAGTGCCAGAAGACGAGAGGATAACACTTGCTGTCCCTTTCTACAAGAAGAAGAAAAGAGACAACCCCAGGAATTATAGACCAGTGAGCCTTACTTCAGTTGTGGGAAAACTGTTGGACATACGTTATAAGATATAGGGTTTATGATCGTCTAGAGCTTTCTAATCATTTAGAGAGGGATACGTTGATTAGTAATATTCAACATGGTTTTGTGACGGGTCGATCCTGCCTCACAAACATTATTGAGTTCTTTGAGATGATGACCAAACAGGTGGATGAGGGTAAAGCGGTTGATGTGGTGTATTTGGATTTTAAGAAGGGAGTTTGGCAAGAGTCCCCACAATCGGCGATTGCACAATTACGGAGGCATGAGATTGATTGTGATGCAGGTGTTTGGTTCTGAATTTGGCTAGCTGAAGAAGAAAGATGGTTTTAGTTGATGGGAAATGTTAATCCTGGTGGTCAGGTACTACTGGTGTACAGCAAGATCTGCACTCGTACCCCTGCTAACTGTGATTTTTTTTTTTATAAATTGCCTAAATGATTGTGTAGAAGAATGGATTAGTTAATGTGCAGATGACACTGAGGTCAGCGTTGTCGATAAGGTTGGAGGATGATGGAGGTTTCAGAGGAACCTAGGTAAGCTACGGAGCTGGACTGAGAGGTGGCAAATGTAATTTAAAGTGGAAGAGTGTGAGGCCATCACTTTGGAAGGTGCAACAGAAATAAAGTGCATTGCTCAAATGGTAAGATTCTTTGGTAGTGTAGAGGAGCAGAAGTCTCAGTGTCCACACATATAGATTTCAGAAAGTTGTCACCCAGGTCGATAGACTTGTTTAGAAGGCATATGATGTGTTAGCTTTTATTGGTTTCAGATTCACGACATCATGCCGCAGCTATACAAAACTTTGGTGGGGCTGCACTTGGAGTATTGCATACTGTGCTGGTCGCAGCATTATGGAAATGAAGTGGAAGGTTTCGAAAGGGTTCACATGAGATTTATATGGATGTTGCGTGGTATGGGGGGAAAGTCTTATGAGGAAAGTCTGAGGGATTTATGGTTGGTTTCCTTACAGAAAAGAAGTTTGAGATGTGACTTAATTGAGAGATACACGATAATCAGAGGGTCAGATAAAGGGCAGAGTGAAAACCTCTTTCCTTGGAAGGTGATGGCTGGCACGAGAGGACACAGCTTTAAAGGGATGGATGCTATATATAGTTCCGATGTCAGAGGACGTTTATTTACTCAGATAGTAGTCGGGGCATGGAACGCACTGTATGCAACTGTAGCAGACTCCAGAAATTTAAGATCACTTAAATGGTGATTGGATAGAAAATGGAATTGTGCAGGTGGGAGGGGTTTCGGACTGGTTTCACAGGTCGGCACAACATCGATGGCAAAAAGGTCTCTACTGCAGTGTAATGCACTATGTTCTATGCTGCTGTGACAGAACTGCCACAAACTGTACACAACCGCACCCACTCAAGCCTCTGACCATCAAAACGCACAGCCCTCCACTCTCTCCGCTCCAACCCCAACATCACCATGAAATGAGTAGACAAGGCGGAGGAGGGGGGTGTGGAAGGTGGGAGTGAGGGCGCAGAGTCAGTTTGTCACACCGACCAGTACACCAGTGAAAATAGGCATCAACTCGCAGATACTCCACCAAAATGCCCGTTAACGATCATGACCAAACAATCATTCCTCAGACGACCCACACCTTATCATCTCTGGGGGTTTCCCACCCACAGCCTCCAACCTCAATCCTAAAATCCTGCACTTCCCGATTCTACTTCCTAAACAAGATTGGCAAACCTGACTTCCCCAATCGACTCATTCTCTCTGCCTGTTCTTGCACCACCGAACTGACCTGTGCATACCTTGACACTGGGCTGTCCAACTTAGTACAGGAACTTCCGACCTATGTTCGGGAGATCATACACTTCCCTCACCTCCTCCAAGACATTCGCATCCCTGGCTCCAAATGCCTTATCTTCACCATAGACATCCAGTCCCTGTACATATTCATCCTGCATGATGAAGGCCTCCAAACCCATTGTTTCTTACTCTCACACTGAACCAACCAACACCCTTCCACTGACATTCTCATTCAACTCGCTGAACTGGTCCTCACCGTCAACGTCTCACTTCCTTCAAATCTAAGTGGTAGCCATGGGCCCCCAAAATGGGCCCCAAATCGGCCTGCTTCTTTGCCGGGTACGTGGATCAATTCATCTTCCACAGCTAGAAAGACACAATTCCCCACCATTTCCCTCATGGGATTGATGACTGTAGCGGTGTTATCTTGTGCTCCTTCGAGGATTTTGAACAGTTCATCACGTTCACCAGCATCTACCGCTCTGACCTCAAACTCACCTGGGCTATCTCGGAAACCTCTGTCCCATTTCTGGACTTCTCCGTCTCCATCTCAGCGGCAAACTAACTATGGAGACCTACTAGAAAACTACGGACTCCCTTCGCTACCTGGAGTATACCCCCCGCACTAGGCCATTGTAAAAAAGGCATTCCTTATTCCCAATCCTCCATCACTGCCACATCTGCTTTGACGACGACACACTCCACAATAGAGCACCCCGAATGGCCTTCTTCTTCAAAAACAGCAATTTCCCCTCACACTTGATAAACGATGCCTTCCGGCACATCCCCTCCAATTTCCGCACTTCTGTCCTTGAACCACATCACTCTAATTGCAACAAGGACAGCATCCCCCAGTCCTCACCTTCCATCCCATCAACCTCTGGATACATCCCATCATCCAACACCACATCTGCCACTGTCAAACAGACCCTGTAACTAGCGACATAATTCCCTCCCCAATCTTTTCTGCATTTTGGAGAGACCATTCCCTCTTCGATTCGTGCCCCCAACAACAGCCAACACCTCACTCTCAGTACCTTCCTCTGCCAATGCTAGAAGTTCAAAACCTCCTCCCACACCTCCCCCTTCACCTCAATTCAATGCCCCAAATGATCTTTCCACAACTGACAGCAATTTACCTGTACTTCCACACACACCAACTACTGTATCTGTTTCACCCGATGTCGTCTCCATTACTTCACGGAGGCAAGACGCCAACTTGTAGACCAATTCAGAGAACATCCCTGTTACGCTCTAATCAACCAACTCCACAGCCCCATGGCCGAACACGTTAACTTCCCCTCCCATTCCACCAAGGGCATGCAGGTCCTGGGCCTCCTCCATTGCCAAACTGAATGGACCTGACGCCTGGAGGTAGAATGGCTCACCTTCTGCCTTGGGACCCTGCAATTACATGGAATCAATGTGGATTTCAGCATTTTCCTCATTTCCCGTCCCCCTCACCTTATCCCATTCTGCCTCGTCCAACTTTCCACTGTCTAGCCTGTCTATCTTTCTTCCCACCTATCCGCCCGACCCTCCTCACCGATCTATCATCTTCCCCCCCACCCCACCTTTATCGAACTATCACATTCACAACAACCTTGAATCCAGTCCCAGCCACTCCCATTTAACTCCAGCTACACATACGTCATCCCCAATGAAGAGGTTATGCCCGACACTTTGCGTCTCCAGCTCTATGAGTGAACTATACTGCCATGCTCAGGTTGACAGCGCTCACGTAGATAACAAATTAATAAAATCTAGTGTAGGGAAAAAGGCATGTGTAAAATGAAAACTGAAAATGTGATGCACATTGAAAATTATCATCAGAAGAAGGGTGTTTGCCATGGCGACCATGTAGATGGGAGTAGAATAAGAAAAGGGTAGGTTGGCTGCAATTCAAACACAGAAAATTTATAAAACACAGGATCACACAGAGAAGAAAATTAAGTAGCCTTCTGACAAAATACCCAATGGCACTACTTAAATGCACATACATTTTGGAAATGCCATGATGCTATTACAGCGCATGGAGTACTCAGGATAGAGAGACAGAAAGCTTGGCTTGATTTCAGCGTCTTCAATTTAAATGTTTTCAACTATTAAACTGATTAAAGTATACCGTGACTATAGTCCTTATTATAGGTTATCCGTGATATATGATGATCTACTGTTTTTTCTGTCTCTACCAAATACCATCCTATTTAGTGAGCACGTTGACAGAAACTCAGTCAGACATCTCTTTCTGCTGTCTAGCCATTCAGTGGTGGGAGCCACAGACTCAGAGTCATACAACACAGAAGCGCACCCTTTGGTCCAACACCTCCATGCTAAGAGAATATCCCAGACCTAACTGGTCTCATTTGGCTGTTTCTGTTCCATATCCTTCTAAACCTTTCCAGTTCATTTACCTGTCCAAATGTATCTTAAATGCGATAATTATGCCCGTACCCATCACTTCTTCTGGCATTCCAGCCATGACCCAACGGTCTTGTGAAAAACAATGTCTCTCTGATTCCTTTTAAATCTTTGCTCCTCACATTAAAACTATGCCCTTTACGCACCTTTGCTATTTAAATTATCAATGCTGTAATGGTTTTATATACGTCGACAAGGTGAACTCCTCAACCTCCGAACTTTTAAGGAAATAAAAGGCGTAGACTATCGAGTACGTCCTTATAACTCAAACCCTACATTTTCAGCAACATCTTGAAATAATTTATCCATCATTGTAGAATAGCACCATCTTACCTAAAGCAGACCGAGTGGAATTGTGCACAGTATTTCAAAAGTGGCATCAACAGTGCCCTGTACATTCACGGCATGGCACCCCACATTTTACATTCAGTGGTCTGACTAGTGAAGGCAAACTTGCCAAACGCCTTTTGTCACCATCCTGCCCACATGTAATGTCTCTTTCAAGGAAATACTTACGTATATCACAAAGTCTCTCTGTCCAACAATACTCCCCCAGAACGACCATTAACTGTGTAAGTCCTGCCCCAATTTGCCTTAGGAAAATGCAACGCCTTGTATTTATCTTAACTAAATTCCATTTGCTACTTCTCTTCTCACTGGTCAAGCTGTTGAAGACCTCGTTGGAACTTTAGATAACCTTCTTCACTCTCTCATGTGCGACTAATTTTCATGGCATCCTTCAATGTACTCACCATGCCTTCTATATTCTCATGAAAACTTTTGAAATTAGTTTACAACAGCTATGGATCTCCAACTGATCCTTGAAACACCCTATTGCTCTCAGGTCTTCAGGAAAAACGACTAACTCTACTGCCACCTCCATATTACGGATATCCTGGGAATGCTGAATGTGCCAGAATTGGTGATAAATTGTCCTGATCTGTAGAATAATTGGATGCGATATTCTCAGGAGAATGTTTGGAAGATATCTAGATTGAATGTTTCTTTTGCAATATATCTGAGGGTAGCGAATGTTCTATATTTATAGAGCAATCTGTCCCTAGTTACGGACAAGATAAACAGAGTCATGATTATCAGAGTCATGTTTGCTGAAGAGATTTTAACTGCTCTTTGCACACACACACACACACACACACACACGCGCGCGCGCGCGCACAAACACATATAGAAACATATATTCACTTGGTGCAAATTTGGATATATATGATATGGACATAACTCCTTAAGATACAGAAGAAGAGGCTATGTGGGAGTCACAGCGACATCAGGAAATTTCTGAGACAGAATCTCAGCAATTATCCCGAACATCTGCGCAACTCTCTGTGTCGCCGGTTTTAGGGTAAGAACTATTTCAGTGAAGGATACTGGCAGAGCCAATGCTGAGAGCATGTTTCCATTCACTGGACCGTCCCAGGCCAGATGGACACACAGTCACAGTGTCTCTTGCACAGGTTCAAAAACAAAATTGCACACGCAGGCGCGCGCACACACACACACACACACACACACACACACACACACACACACACACACACACACACACAGAAAAGTAGACTCACTTGATGCAAATTTGGATATATATGATAGTGACATAACTCCTGAAGATATAGAAGAAAAGGCTATGTGGGAGTCACAGGGACTTCAGAAAAAATTCCGAGACAGAATCTCAGCAATTATCCCTAACATCTGCACAACTCTCTGTGTCGAGGGATTTAGGGTAAGAAATACTTCAGTGCTTTTTTGGGATCAATGTACAACATTTTCAAAATGTGTTAATGTCTCCAGTTTCTCTTGCTTATTCCTATTTACACATTCAATGCCAGTGCTCTGCTATCTTAAAATAGCTGCTGTAATCAAATCTGAAATGTCTGCGAAACTCATATCGATCTTGATTTCCATTCATAGATCCTCGCAGACGCAGGAAATGGTGAGAGTTCTTTGAAGGCGATTAAAATGCAAATTCCAGCACCTGCTGACAACGATTGCCTGAGTTAATATCACGTTCTAGCAACATCTGCCTTACATTACGCACACCAAGCTTCTGAGAGACTCAAATATGTAAAACATAAAATAGCTTAGCCACTTAATTGTAGATGTGCAACATTGGTCAGAAACAGTTGTAGTGTGCAAATCCTGTTTGGCTCATCCCCATCCCAAAAATCAAACTTTTGTCAAATTCCTCGCTGAATTTCCTGCGGATTCAAATTGTTTTCTGTTCAACAAATAAAAGGAAATAATGTATCTGAAAAAAAAAAGCAGAGCAAAAGAGAGACATGTTGGAAAGCAGAGAGATACAGGCAATAAGTGAGGGACCCGGGTGGGGGTGTGTGGGAGAAGGATGCAGAGGAAAAGAGAGAGAGAGAGAGACACGTGGCGGGGTGTGTGTGTGTGTGTGTGTGTGTGTGTGTGTGTGTGTGTGTGTGTGTGTGTGTGTGTGTGTGTGTGTGTGTCAGAGAGAGAGAGAGAGAGAGAGAGAGAGAGAGAGAGAAAGAGAGAGAGAGAGAGAGAAGGGGGAGAAGTGAGAGAGATACAGGTGGAAAATCCACTTTTAAAACAGGAAGACATCGGGAAAGGTTCACCACCATCTTTTCAAGGGCGCAGCGAGGGATGTTGGGACGGTAAGAGAGTGTAAATTTCAGCCAGGAATCACAAATAACATTGGCACTGGTTCAGACAAAGGAAAGCAATTTGAAATATAACGGATGTGGTTTATAGATTTTTGCAAAAGTGTGATTCAAGAAAGTGGAAGTGAAATTAATATTCTTACTTCTATGATAAACTGGAAGCAGAAAAATTCTTCTTAGAATACGAATTACAATTAAATGGCAGAGACAATTTCAAACCAATATGTTCTGTTGCCACTATAGGGCAGATTATTGTAAACTTAATGATCGGTGTGATTGCAATTTGGCAAAAACCACAATAAAATTTTATTGAGTGCTTGCATTGAAGATTTGAAGACGAGAATTCGCAGGGGAGGGTGTTCCTCTATATGTTTGCATTGAATCCAGTTACCAATAATTTACAACTTGGTGAAGTGCACCATAGTGAAAATAAGAAAAAAAAACACAATTAGATAGTAATCTAAACCAAACAGCATATGGATGTAACAACAGATTGGAAAATGGATATTTTCAAATGGACATTATTTTATTATAACATTAGTTATGCTTCCAAATACCACTTAATCCACTTATAAACCCACAATATATGCTTGAGGAAACGATAGGAGATAGAATTGAGCAGAAAGAAATATAAAAGAATCTGTCTCAACGTAAGATAATAAAAGATAGCACACTTCCTGATAGCACTACTGAAATGCACAAATTAAGGTAGGTTTCATCATTATATTCCTTTATATCTGCTGCCATGGTCCTTCCATCTGCGGTCGCTTGTGGGTTTAGGAGATATCATTTCAGAAAAAATGATGAATTTCTGAAATGCATCTTGTAGATACTTCACATTTATGATAATGGGAAATTATTTCCCAACACAGTCTGCTTTACCAAAATATAAACTGGTAGTAACTGTGTATGGCTTCTTCTTTGCAATGATTTTGTTTTCAGTTTTATTATGATGTCTGCCTGACTGAAGCCTCCTTGCTTTTTCAGTATGAAGTAAGTCTGGTTTCCTGCTTCTCTGTCAAGCACACGCTAGTCTGCCCTCTAGTGGCTTCTGATCACATTGTTTCAGAAATTTCCCTGGACTTTCATTGCAGAAGAAGCAAAACAAATCAGACTGTTTCTGCTCCCAAGTAATCGTAGAATTTAAGAGTACTTATATCCACCACATATATCCTGTGATTGTTATGACACGATGGTGAAACATTCTATTAATTAAGCCAAACACCCAGAGAAGTTCACATAGCCTCGTAAACTGTTAAAATATGAGTGACGGAGAACTCCATGAATTTCACTATTTAACCAAAACAACATCAATTTAACGCTAAAAGTGAAAATGCAATAACATTTATTCACAACTCTAAACCATCCTTTCTCTTAACTACTTATTACCTTCCTTCAACTGTATAAAAAGTTGCTGTTCCAAAAAAGTTCAAAAAAAACTTATTAAAAACTTAATTTCAGAAGCACACAGCGGCTCTTTTCTTTGCTGCCGCTATTTTGTTGGCTGAAGACCTCCCTTAAAGACCTCCTCCCTAGGAGGAGACATGGATGACCGTGACTGACGAGGCAAGTTAAGAAACATATAAAGTTAAAAGAGAAAAAGTAACATAGCAAAGATAAGAGGAAAAACGGAGGACTGGGAAGCTTTTAAAGAACAACAGATTTTTACAAAGAAGGATATACGCAAAGAAAAAATGAGGTACAAAGGTAATCTGGCCAATAATATAAAGGAGGATCGTAAAAGTTTTTTTTGGTATGTGAAAGGCAGAAAAAAGGTTAAGACTGAAATTGGGCCCTTGAAGACAGCAACAGGGGAATATGTTACGGGGAACAAAAAAAAAGGAAGAAGAATTGAATTGGTACTTCAGATCTGTGTTCACTGGGGAAGACACAAACAATCTCCCTGTGGTAACAGTGGCTGAATGACCTGAACTGAGGGGATATTATATTTGTAAGGAATTAATGTTGGAGAGCCTGTTAGGTCTGAAGGTTGATAAGTCCCTGGGGCCTGATAGTCTACACCCCAGGGTACTGAAGGAGGTGGCTCGAGAAATCGTGGATGCGTTGGTGATTATTTTCCAGAGTTCGATAGATTCAGGATCAGTTCCGGTGGATTGGAGGGTGGCTAATATTGTACCACTTTTTAAGAAAGGTGGGAGAGAGAAAGCAAGAAATTATAAAACGTTAGTCTGACCTCAGTGGTGAAAAAGATGCTTGAGTCTATTATAAAGGATGAAATTACGACACATCTGGATAGTAGTAACAAGATAGGTCAGAGATAGCATGGATTTATGAAGGGGAAATCATGCTTGACTAATCTTCTGGACTTTTTTGAGGATGTAACTCTGAAGATGGACGAGGGAGATCCAGTAGATGTAGTGTACCTGGACTTGCAGAAAGCCTTCGATAAAGTCCCACATAGGAGGTTCGTGAGCAAAATTAGGGTGAATGGTATTGGGGGCAAACTACTAACTTGGATTGAAAGTTGGTTGGCTAATAGGAAACAAAGAGTAGTGATAAACGGCTCCATTTTGGAATGGCAGGCAGTGACCAGTGTGATACCGCAGGGATCAGTACTAGGACCGCAGCTTTTTACAACAAATGTTAATGATACAGAAGATGGTATTAGCAATAACATTAGTAAGTTTGCTGATGATACTAAGCTGGGTGGCAGGGTGAAATGTGATGAGGATGTTAGGAGATTACAGGGTGACATGGACAAGTTAGGTGAGTGGTCAGATGCAGAGAAGATGCAGTTTAATGTGGATAAAAGAATGGTTATCCACTTTGGTGGCAAGAACAGCAAGGCAGATTCATACCTAAATTGAATCAATTTAGGTAAAGGAGACTCTAGAGAGATCTGGGTGTTCTTGTACACCAGTCAATGAAGGTAAGCATGCAGGTACAGCAGGTAGTGAAAAAAGGCTACTAGCATGCCGGCCTTCATAACAAGAGGGATTGAGTATAGAAGCAAAGAGGTTCTTCTGCAGCTGTGCAGGGCCCTGGCGAGACCACACCTTGAGTACTGTGTGCAGTTCTCCTCTCCAAATTTGAGGAAAGACATTCTGGCTATTGAGAGAGTGCAGCGTAGGTTCACGAGGTCAATCCCTGGAATGGCTGGATTACCTTACACTGAAAGACTGGAGCGACTGGACTTGTCTCCCCTTGAGATAAGAAGACTGAGAGGGGATATGACTGAGACATGAAAGATTATTAAAGAATTGCACACTCTGGAGGCAGGAAACATGTTTCCACTGACGGGTGAGTGCGGAACCAGAGGACACAAAGGGTGGACCATTTAGGACAGGGATGAGGAGAACCCTCTTCACCCAGGGTGTGGTGGTTGTGTGGAATGCTCTGCCCCAGAGGGCAGTGCAATCCCAGTCTCTGGATTCATTTAAGAAAGAGTTGGATAGAACTCTCAAGGATAGTGGAATCAAGGGTTATGGGGATAAGGCAGGAACAGGATACTGATTAAGGATGATCAGCCAAGATCATATTGAATGGTGGTGCAGGCTCGAAGGACAGAATGGCCTACTCCTGCACCTATTGTCTATTGTCTGTTGTCTATTGAATGCCTTCTTTCTTTTTACTGCGACTATGTTTCACATGAAAAGTTACCTTGATAGAGAGTGCTGTTATGGACTGGACCAGACTCCTCAAAATATTTTTAAAATGTAGCTCCGACCCTAACTTGGCAAGTTGTTTTATGCAGGTGTACAGTGAATATTCCAGGAGATAATAAGCTGGCCAAACCACTTAGTTTTAACAAAACAGAATGTATTTGCAAGTTGACTGAAATAAACTCAAACAACAGAAAACAGATTACCAAATTACTTAACATATTTGAAAACTAAACAAATCACCCAAGGTTAATGGTGCTGTTTCAAACATTTACAAAAATCCTCGGAAACAAAACATGGCAGAACAGGTAAAATCAAATACAAGTTCTCTCAGGATACCACTAACAGTTTGGGTCCAGTAGCCTTTCATCAACTCCTGCAAAAAAAACAGAAAAAAAGTATGAAAGGAGAACTGGCCACACGCACTTTCATGTCATCCTGAAAGTGTCTTCCTGAGGCAGTATCTGTTGATACTATCAAATTGTCCCTTAAAACCTACACCCCAGACCTTCCCAACTCTGTGTCATTCAAAATGTCTATAAAATAAACAGGGACGGTATAACTATGCTGAATGAGCTGATTCATTACTCCCGCCCACCCATCCCCTCCCCCCCCCTTAAAAAAGATCCATCAATATTGAATGATGGCTTCACTTTGAAACCCCTTCAAAAATGGTTGGGACGCTATACAGACAAATACATTACATTGAACATGGCCATGCAAACATGCATAACTGCATTCCGTTTCAGTCTGTTCCACTCCTGCCAGCGAACACCTCCATATCTCATTCATGTCTCAACAATACGTTGACAATCACATCTTCTCAACTTGCCACATTCGCAATGTTCAAATTGAACAACAAACTTCTTCTAAACGGCCTAGTATTTTTTGTCCTTAAGTTTCTCCACAAATTTCAAAGGGTTATGATCACTGTGCACTATTGTTACTGGCAACATAAACACTGGCATATTTAATGCCAACACCAACTCAAAGTCTCCTTCTCAACAGTCGAATATTTCTACTGATAAATGTTCACCTTCTTAGAGCAATACCTGATAGGTTTTTCTATATTCTCATCGTCTTCTTGCAGGAGCACAACACCAACATCCACATCACTGGCATCGATAGCCACCTTGAATGGCTTTGCCTATAGATCGTTCGACATTACAAAAGCCGATATTGTCATTGCTCTTTCTGAACAAGATAACTGCCACTATCCTCTGCAGAAGTCTAAGTTAGAAATATAGGTTGTTTATCCCCTCTTCTTAATACAGTCTTCCAAACATGGAGTCCGATATGCATCAATCTTTGTTATTGCATTGAATTGGTGATAGCTCACACATCAGTATTGGGTGCCATCTGGATTGTTTTTGTCATTACTATGGTGCGCTCCAGTCACTGTTACTCACTTCGATTATGACAACTTGTAATATGCATTAAATCTCCTTCTAGACCAGTGCCAACTTGAGAGGATTTTGCCAAAAAGCATGTTGCTTAATCGGAACAGCATCTCCTATAACTGCATCATATATTTTTACGTTAGTCCTTCCCTGCTTATTTTCAAGTTCGTCAACGTATGGCAGTAATCACGAGGATCCTGCCATTTCACTTTTCCTTGGGAAGCTACCTCAATAATTCATCACAATTTTTGACAACTTCCTCACTGTCCAATTTAATTTATTGAATGTTCAATTAAGAATCCTCTGATTTTGGTTCATCCCCCGTGTTGTAATCAATAACAGAGTCTCCCCTTGCTTTCCTTGACCATATTAACGTGATGCACTCGGTGAGATTACTTTCTGTCTGGAATGGCTATCAAGTAGTTCACCTCAATCAATCCTTTCGACTTGGATAGTTACACGGAACTTTGCCTATAAAGGTTTGCCTATCACGGGAAGTAACAATAATACTTTATCTCCAATAGCAAAATTGATTTTTCATTATTTGTTGCCTGCTTCCTGTTTCATTGCATGCCATGATGATTTAAACGCTGTCTAGTCAGCTCCCCAGTTCTATTTAATCGTTTCCTCAAATTTGATTTGTCGTCAAAATATCTGGTCCCTGAATTCTGACATACAATTTCTCCTTAATCAATTTTAATGGTCCTCTCACTTCATGCCCAATAACTAATTCAAATGGAATGTATTTGGGCGACTGGTTTGATCCATCTCTGATGACAAAAAGCAGAAAATGAATTCCCTTATCCAAATCATCTGGACAGTCTTTATGATTATCGTTATATGCCCTCACAGTAACCTTTTGGGATGAATTCTGTGTCTTACGATCCTATAATCCACCACCACCTGACGAAGGAGCAATGCTCCGAATACATCTGTTGGACTATACTTGGTGTTGTGTGATTATTAACTTTGTATACCCTAGTTTAACAGTGGCACCTACAAATTATTGCTATCATTGACACCACGAACTGTCGGATCAAAGTGGAGAGGATCTGCAAGAAGATCGCACACATCGACACAGACATCAAGTTTCTACAGAAATGCAGGACAGTAGAACAAATGCCAGAAGGATTTCCGATTACGAACCCACTCAAGTCGACCAACAACGCAGACTACATGGAAACACTTTGCCACTGCACATCTCCTAAACTCCTCTTTCATCTTGTGCACCAATTCTACTGCAGGCTCCAGAAATTTGAAATTCAGATGGAGTCCACACTCTCAACCTTCACTTAGGATACAGCACTACACTTAAGGGACGTTGGCAAAGTGACAAAAGTACACCATGTGCATGAACTCCATGGGCAAGAAACTGGACAAACGTGGCATCACCACCAACATTAGTCATGCCCGCTCTGGCAGCAAAGTGGAAAACGTTATTACCACTGGAAATTGATTGCCAAATTATTGGTCCACACCCACAAACCGGAAGGGATTGGAATTCATAGCAGGCGTATCAATTTCTGTTTCACCACAAAAATGGTTCCATGGGTCTTGCTGCTGACACGAAGGAATTTATCAGACGAAATAGGCTCCGGGAATTCATTCCAGGTGCCAGCAGTGATGCCAATGAGCTCACTGCAGCACCAGAGCTGTTATTACAGGGATCAGAACATAGACAACCAAAGAAGGAATCAACTTGGACTCCATCTGAGGGCTGCTGCCCTCAGCTTGGCATCTATGCTTAAACCGTCAGGATATATATAAATGCTAGATTCATCGGCCTCACACACAAGCTGGAGCAAAACATCACTCGATCACAAGGTAAAGCCATCCATGCTCTCAAAACAAAATGCAACATAGTCATCGAACCAGCAGGTAACCGAGGAGCAATTTTCATTCAGAAGGGAACAGATTACTGGCTGGAAGTGTACAAAAAACTGAACAACCAGAAAAAAAATACAGACAACAACCAGCTGATCCGACCAAAACGCATAACCGTGTAGTAAACAGATTAATCAGGATTTTGGATCCAGTCGATCAGAGTTTGCGACACGCCATCGTCCAACGTCATTCTAAAGTATGTGAATTCTATTGCCTTCTGAACGTACACAAAACCAATGCACCAGGACGTTCCATCTTATCAAGCATTGGAGCCCTGTGTGAAAACCTCTCCGGCTACTCGAAAGCATCTTGAAACCCATTGTACAGGGGTCCTCCAGCTTCTGTCACGACATTCCACATTTCTTACAGAAAATGAACACCCATGGACCAGTCGAACCGGGAACATTCCTCGTCACAAAGGTCGTTTCAGCACTCTGCACCAGCATCTCCCTCAGAGACGTCTTTGCAGCAACAGCCTCAGCACTCAACAAAAACAAGTAGGCAATCTCCGAGCATCATTCTACAACTCATCCACTTTATCCTCGACCAAAACTGTTTTAGCTTTGAAAACCAATTCTTCATCCAGACAAATGGGACAGCCATGGGAACAAATTTGCACTCCAATATAAGATTCCATGCATTGTTTAGAACAAGACTTGTTTTCGCGCAGGGCCCCCCATACACCAGGTACATTGACGACATTTTCTTACTCTGGACCCATGGTTAAGAGTTACTCAAATAATTACACTGTGATATTGACGAGTTTCATCCCACCATCAAACTCACCATGGACTACTCTCTTGTAACTGCCTCATTCTTGGACAACATGCGTCGCTATTTACGGTAGGCGCCTCAGCATCTCACTCTACCACAAACCCAAGGTTAACCTCGCGATGCTACACTTCTTCTTCCACTCAAAACAAATTGTAGCAGTCATCCCCTACAGACAAGCTTCATGCACAGGACCTGTTCAGATGAGGAGGAAAGTGACGAGAAGTTGGAAGTACTCAAGGATGTCCTCAGAAGAACGAGGTGCAATGCTCAATGCATCGACTGCTACCTCTGACCGGGCACATTGAGAAACCATAATGACTTCCTCAGGAGACAATCATGAACTGCAACCGACAGGATAGACTTCGATGTGCAGTACTTCTCGGGAGCTGAATAACTACGCCATGTTCTTTGCAGACCGCAACATTTTATCATTGAGGATAAACACTTCACCTAGACCTTCCTCAAACCTCCACATCTCGCCTTTAAATAACCTCCAAACCTCAAAGAGATCATTGTCCGCAGCAAAGTACCCGGATTTCTGGACAACACCATGCAATAGTGCCATGTCAGATGCTGCAATATGTGTCAGAATGTTGACACAGATACAACGAATACACGTGGAGGCACCACCCAGTATGTATGTGTCCAGTCCTCATGTGACTCTGCCAACGATGTCTATTTCACGCGCTGCAGATAAGGATGCCCTGATGATTGATATATTAGTGAGACCGAGCAGAGGCTGGAGTAACAGATGAATAGACACTACACAACAACCAAGAGACAGGAGTGTTCCCTTTTAGTCATAGAACATGTCATGGATGTGGGATATTTAGCGACGGACCTGTGGGTGACCATTCTGCAAGGCGGAATTTTTGACAGTCAAGAACACAAAGCCGCCAAGCAGAGGCTGATAGATACGTTCAGTACCCACACTCATACCTGCACCGTCTCACAGACTTATACCCCTTAAAACTCACACTCACTCATATACACATGCACACACTCTCTCACGGACACTCACGTCACACCCACCCCTAACACACACACACACACACACCAACATGCATACACACATATAAGTTTGTGGAGTGAATTGTGATGTACGTGGAGAATTAGATTTTATTTTGCCTCAATAATTGCATGAATCCATGTCAGATTCTGTAAATCCCTTTTTTTGAGAATAAAATCAGTCTGAGCGTTGGGGCACAGAAAGCCTCACGCAGGGCACTTCGCACTTTCAATGCATTACCTGGGCCAACATGGCATCTATTGTTTAAGTTCACTTAAGAATGTAAATTGTAAAAAAAAATTCTGGAATCCACTTACGCAAGAACTGAAACCAACATACCGGTTCTAAAAGATGAGAGACTTAGCAAAAGATACAGGTCTTTTTCAATATATAATTTCAGTTACATCACACTGTTAACTTTTGTTATCAATTCCGTGTCCTACTATCTTATACTCCACGACCACCTAATGAAGGTATAGTGCTCCAAAAGCAAATGTTTTCAAATACTTCTATTCGACTATAACGTGGTGTTGCGTGATTTTTAACTTTAATACAAGTACATTGATTCCTGAAAGTTACCACCTCGGTTGATAGGGTTAATTTTAAGAAAGTATACGGTGTGTTAGTTTTTATTGGAAGAGGAATTGAGTTTCGGTTCCACGAGGTCATGTTGCACATTTACAAAACCCTGGAGTGTCCGCACTTCGAGTATTGTTTAAAATTACAATCACTACACTATTAGAAGGAATTGGAAGCTTTGGAAATGGTTTCGAGGAAGTTGATTAGGATGTTGACTGCTATGGAGAGAAGGTTGTAAACGAAATACTGAGGAGCTTTTGGCTGTTTTCGTTAGAAAGAAGATGGTTGAGAGTTTGAATGAATTGAGACATATATATATAAAAAAACTAGGAGACTTAGACTCAGTGGACTGTGAAAACCTTTTGACTCGGATGGTGATGGCTGGCAAGAGGTGAAATAACTTTAAATGGAGTGATGATAGATATAGGAGAGTTGTCATGTCACGATATTACTTTACACAGAGAGTAACGTGGAGAGCACTGCATGAACTTGCCAATTTTATGGACATTCAAATGATCATTGATTAATCATGTGGATGAAAATGGAATAGTGTAGTATAGATAGGTTTCAGATTGGATCAGCAGGTAGTTTCATTATTGAGGGCAGAAGGGCCTGCACTGTACTATTCGATATTCTATATTCTATAACTGACAGAGATGAAAGTCGATCAGAACTTGTAAGCAAACATTCATACGGAAGATGCATTGTTGGGCAAGCCCAGAGAACTAAGATTTGATAAATCTTCTGGCCCTAATGGAATGCATCACAGTATACAGAAATACGACTAGAGAAATAACTCGTGCACTGACGGTAATTTTCCAAATTTCGCTGGGTTCTGGGTCATTACCAGCAGATTGGAAAACTACAAAAGCTGGAGAATTAAAAACTGGGTAGCTTAACCTCTGAATGTTTGAAGATGATTGACTCTATTATCAAGGAAGAATTAGCATGTCTTCTAGATAGAAATTGTCCCATTGGGCAGACGCAGCATGGGTTCATGAAGGTTTGGTCAGGCTTGACAAATAGTTTGGAATTCTATGGTGTCACTATGAGCAAGGTGAATAATGGGGACCCTGTGGGTGTGTTGCATCTAGATTTCCAAAAGGCCTTTGACAAGTTGCCACACAAGGCTGCTGCATAGGATACGCATGCATGGCGTCAGGGGTAACTTATTATCATTTATTGAGGATTGGTTGAATAACAAGAAGAAAATAATGGGTGTAGAAGTGCACTATTGTGGCTGTCAATTGCTGAGTAGAGGCGTGCCTAAGGGATCAGTTGTTGAGACTGCAATTATTCACAATTTATAGAGACAATTTGGAGTGGGAGACCACGTTTAGGGTGTCAAAATTTGCAGATACAACTGACATGATTGGCAGAGCAAAGTTTGCAGTGGACTGTGAATACGCATCCATCCGCAACGACAACGTCCTCCAAGTCCTCTGTTTCTCCCTCTGACGACGTCCCAACCAGTACCCTTCCACTTACACCCTCAACTGCCTGGCCAAACTGGTCCTCACCCTTAACCTTTTCTTCCAATTCTCCCACTTACTTTAAGCTAAAGTAGTTATCATTGTCATTTGGATCGAACACAGCTAGGCGTAACCTTTTGTCAGAACGTGAAACAGTCCATCTTCTGCAGTTACACCGGCACCACTCACCACCAGTTCTTTCGCCACATCAATGAATGTTCCATTGTTACCCCGTGTGCCTACGAGGAAATCAACTTCACCAAATTCAGGTGCACCAATTTGAACATCTCCCTCCCCTTCCTGAACCTCTCGATCTCCATCACTGGTGACCGACTAACCACAGACATCTACTACAAGCCCACCGACTCCCATAGCTTGCTAGACGGCACCTCCTCCCACCCTACCACCTGTAAAAACGCCATCCCTTATTCCCAAATCCTCTGGGTCTGCCGATTCTGTTCCCAGGAAAATTGATTCCAACTTAGAGAGTCCCCTTTGGCTTCCTTGTTCCAAGATCGTAATTTCCCTACCGACGTGGTCGACTATACCTTCCAGCACATCTCCTTCGCTTCCTGTCCTACCTCTCTTGAAATCTCAATGCTACAAGGACAGAACACCTCCTGGTCCACACCCTCCATCCCACCAATTTCCGCATACATTGCATCATCCTTTGCCACTTGCACCACCTACGAAAGTACTTCAGTACCTGAGACACATTTCCCTCCCAACCCCTGTCAACGTTTTAGAGATAATCCATGATGATCTCATCCGGTCCATGCATCCCTCCAGCCCACACCCCACTCTCAGGTCCTGTCCTGACAGTACAAAACTTGCAAACACACAACTCCTCTCAACTCAGTCCAAGGCCCAAAGGCCCAAAATTTAAGTGTAATTGTCATTGATGTATCCATTGCACTCACTGTGGTCTCCTCTGGTAAAATTCGAGGTATTGTCAAACCAGCAAGCATGTCAGCAATCCATTTCACAGACAAAATTTGCATTGTTTCTATTTTCGATTGTAATCTGAGACTGCTATCTAGAGACTTGTTGGTCAGAGGATCCCAGGGATGCCAGAACACAGTTCCTTGGAGGAGACTTTGCACATGTACAGGATGTTGAAAAAAGGCGTTTTCCACGTTTCCCTTCTGTGGCCAGAGCTTTCAGTACAGCCGTTAGGGTGCCAGGTCGCGACTGTACGGGACCCGTTTAATAACACTGTTGAAATATTGTGCACAATTCGGCTCACTCTGGTTTAGGAAAGATGATTTTAAGTTAGAAATGTACTGAAAACATCAAAGATATTGCTGGGCTTGCAACGTTTGAGTGAAAAAGAGGGGCTCAATAGTCTGAGCCTTTCTTCTGTGGAGGACAGAAATCTGTGGGGTCACCTTAGAGAGGTTTACCATATTACAAGGCCTTCAATAATGTGAATAGCAGACTTCTTTTTGCAAAGGTGTGGGTATATAAAAATCTAGAGGGCAAAGGTTTAAATTGAGAGGGGAAAGTTTTAAAAGACACCTCAGGGGCAGAGGAAATTTGAGTGAAGGGTGCAATTCTAACATTAAAAACAAACATTTCGACCTGTAAATGAATAGGACATGTTTAGAAGGACATAGGGCAATCGCAGCCAAATGGGACGTAAGTTGAGGAGATCTTGTTGGTACAAAAAATGTGTGACGCTGAGTCGGTGGCTTCAATCACTGAATGGTTACAGAGCAGAATGGGATATCAGAGACACCTTCTGTCGATGTGCTCAGTGAAAAGATATGCATCTGGTAGAAACATAGAATATCGAAGGAGGACGAGGCTATTCGGCCCTTCTTTTAGGAAAAGAGAATCTCAGTTGTCAGAAATATATTGGAATTCATTGAAGTCTATTGTAAACTGTCTGCATTCATCAATGTTATCTGAAACTGATGAAGACACAATCCTCTGTGGATGTGATGTATTGGAATGTGGAGAACGTGGATGTAAACTGGCCGGTTTCATCGCATTGTTCAAATTTTGATTTATCCATTAAATAAGTCAATTTTCTTGGTTATATTTGTGTGAACGTTGGTGCCAGAACTAAATAGGATTAGATTTAAATGTTAAACAGCATTTTTATTATCTTACTTTTATGTGTAGTTTTGCTCCGTTAAAATTGCTGCCCCTGCAATTACTTGTTTGGTCTTAATTGTAAGTGAAAAAAAATCTGATGTTAGTTGCTCCCAAATGATCACTAGTTATTCAAAAGTTTACTGAAGACAGATTGTGGTCAAGTTTGGTGTTGAGTGAATCACATTATTTTACTGTGCTGTGGATATAACAATAGGGAGGCGAATTTGAATTGCCAGGCAGTGTGCATTTCCTATCACAAAAAACCTATATTAAGTACAGCTGCCACAGTATATTTCTATCTGTTTAATAGTTGAAAGCACTTAACTAGATGATGCTGAATTAAGTCTCTGTATTCTGAGTGTCACATGCGCTGTTATGGCATCATGAAATGTCCAAAACGCATGTGCATTTAAGTAACATCATCGGGTATTCTGACACAAATGTTTTAGAGTTTCGTTCTCTCAATACTCGTGTGCTTTGTATCTTTACTTCATTTGACCTACAGCCAACCTGATGACAATAATAATTCTCTCCGGGTAAAGTGCTCCCTCTCCGATTCTACTTCTGTCTACATGGTCGCCATGGCATCAACTCTTTTTCTCATGATGATCTTCCATATGTATTACATGTTCAGTTTACATTTTATAAATTCCTTCTTCTCCTAAACTGGATTTTGGCAGTTTGTTATCGACATGCGTGCTGCAAACCTGTCCATGGCAGTGTGTTTCACTGCCTTGTTCACATTCGGTCGATATTTAGTTGTATGTTGTGAGAGGCTGAAAACACAGTACTGCACAGTCGGAAGACAGCAACTACAACTTTCCTGAGCGTCACTGCCCTGGTTTACCTTCTGAACATTGGTTTGCATATGAACCTGGACAAGTAATGATCATGCACTGTGAAGTTGTCGCCTCAATTTGGAATCCTTCAATTTTCCAGCAGGTGCAGCATTCTCCTCGTTGCAAAGTGCTTTAATTGTTTGTCTTCCATTTTCTTTGATAGACCTGTTTAATTACTGAACATTCTGATGTATTGTAATCGCGAATAGAGAGCGCTGGGCCATCAAAGGATGCATATGTATGAATAAAAAAAAGGTCCAGAGGTGGAGAATGGCATAAAATCCATTACTTTGCACTTTGCGATATTGGGTAGTTTTATTTTTCTGTGTCTGACAGCAGACCTTAACGTTTTAGCAACAAGAATTACAAACACCGCACATTATCAAAGTGATTATGCAGGTCCAGTCTGCATTGCCACTCGAACTGGTTACATGCTTATTTACTTAAATTCGTGTTCAAATGTGTGCACTTATGCAGCCGTTCAAAGTTAATTCCAGCAAGAGCTGACGAAAGCGTTGACAAGTTTATGGTCGAGTATTATGACATTGTTTAATCGAATGGAAAAGTGAAAAATGCCATATTCTCTGTCTCATTGTGTTCTACTGTCTCAGAAAGTGCTCATATAGAGAACTAAACCTCTTACGTTTCAACTTCCTCAATTAAACTTTGTTTCAACGTGGAGTAATCAAAACTCTGTATTTATTCATTATTTTTCATAAAAAGCGTTATCTGCCACTTTTGTGTCAAGTAGAAATAGTCGAATTTGTTTGTTGTTTGAGCACCATCAACATCATGTAGAAGTACAGGTGGAAGATACTATTCACAACAAACAAAGGTTTCTTTCAGATGAGAAATGACTATTAGATCTCAATTCCATCCTGTGTGGGTTCGGGCATCTGCAAGCAAGTGCAAAGAATTAAGGATAAAAATGAAGGATTTCAGAAGAGCAGAAGTGAAATCTCAGATTGTCAATCTTTGTGAAGTAGTGGACCCATTCTTGGTAGTTTGGAAATCACCCTAAGAACTTGGAGATACCGCCTGGCCAGCCTGACCTTCTGTTCTTGGGGGCAAGCCTTCAATTTTGTTGACTGCTGAGGGAAAGTCAGTGGATAACCAACGAATGTGCGATTGAATTTTAGCCTGTTATGAATTGCTCGCCTGGAGTTAAAAAAGAGATCAACAGCTAACTGAAGGACTGACATCTCAGCTTCTGCCTCGAGAGCCTACAACCAAATGGCCTCAACATTGAATTGATTAGTTTCTTAATCTCCCCATCCATCCCACCCCATCCCAAATCGAAACCTCCTATTCGGCACCACCCTCTTGATTTAACCTACCTATCTATCTTGCTTTCCAACTACTTCAATCTAGTACTAGTCTTACTATCTACTTCAGTCGTCCCAGTAACTGATCACAATCACCTCCTACTTTCTCCCATCTTTCGCCATCTCACCTGCCGTTCCCATGGTCCAACACTCTTTCCCTCATTTCAGAGCCCGCTTCCTTCTCGCCAGTCCTGATGAATGTTCGAATCATTGACTTTCTTCCTCCTCAGATGCTACCTGATCTGCAATGCATTTCCCAGCGCTACACTTTATCAACATTTCCCGTAGTTAAACAATGTTGATGATTCAGTGACGCTTGTCCTTTTTGAGCTAAGTCAGTAACTGTTCTCGAGGGTGATAACTGAGCAATAAACGGCATTGGCAGGGAAGCAGCATGGAGTTACAGCCGGTGTGAGAGATCTGCTTCCAGCCTGAATGGTCCATTTGCCTGAAGCCCCGATCATCACTGAGTAAGATGATGTTACTGGGAAATGTTAAAGAAAAAGACATAATGGTCAGTGGCTAACAAAGCCTTTTGTCCAGGATTCAAACAACGTTTGCTGAGCACACACATTCCGAATTCAACAGTTGATGGAACAAGCCGTGCTCATGGTGCTGTGTTATGTGAACACACAGTGATAAAACTTTCAATTGATGGCACAAAGATGACTGTTCTAAGATGCGAAAGGTCACAGCACCCCTTGCTCCAAGCCGTGTAGCAATGGTGTTTAGCTGCTGAATGCATTTTTTTAGGCAAGGGAGTTTGTTGGTGAACTGTAGGACGTCAGGCAATAGGATGCTTCCGCCAAATAATTCTTTACTACGATGCAATTAATAGAGATAATGGGAATTTCAGGAATGTAGGCATATCCCCAATATAGAGAGGATTGTGTACTGCGACGAGATTACCGAAAAAAAGATTTGTAATTCTTGAACAGATTATAGCAAATTAGAATTTATTTTAGGGATACAACGATCAGACATTTTGTATCGCTTTAAAGTTTTGAATTTACATTCCCCAGATGTTATGAATTTTAGGGTCTGGTGGAGTATGCAAAGATGGGGAAGTTTTAATCAATGGATATACCAAGGGAGATGGAACAAGTGTATTTCGAACGAGACAGACTGCTCAAACAAACCAAGGATATCATCTAGACAGTCTAGTTTACTTTGTTTAAATGAGGGTATATATTGTTGGATTCCAGCAGTGATTTGATTGGTCAAATTATTAAGCAACATAAACTTTATTCTTAAAACACGGTTTGAAAAAAAAGGAAAAGTAAAGTATTTGACAGAACAATCGAAATGCTGAACAAAGTACTTTTTTTTAAAAAAGCAACTCATCAAATCTTCCAATATTGCAGTATCCCATAAACATGTTCTGTGAAAGCGCAAATCCAGCACAAACAGAATGGCATCACTTGCTACTTGAAACTGAAAGTGAAACTAAACGTTGGTTCTCTGTATGAACATGTCTACACCCTCTCACCTTTTGTACATTTTCTTATGGACAAACATTTCCATGTTGAAGAAATTTCAGTTCAAAGTTTACAACACACCTCAGCAAGCGAAAGAGAACAAAGCAAATCTCTCTTAAACGTGTATCTTATCACAAGCATTCAGGCCAGAGACGGTTTCAAAATTAGAGAACATTTTGGACAGCAAGGATGGACAAAAATGGAAAGATGATAGCAGATTATCGAGAGATGTTAAACAAGAAGGTTCGGTTCAACCATGGAATGTTTTATTATGATAGGTAAAGATCGCAATGATCACAGTGGAATTCGTTGAAAATCGTAACGTTTACCTCAGTTGGTTAAAAACAGATTTGCAATGCAGAGTGACGCTAGCAGCATGGATACGGTTCACTTGCCAGCTGAGTTTCAAAGAATTCCCTGCTTTTTCACGCTCACGTTTTGCCTATAGCAAGATGATCCTCATGTTAAACTGAACACCAGCTGCTTTTCTGTAAGGACAGATTGTTCCTTTTGAACGATGGTTTCATTTCGAGGGAGGGACAGTTGTAAATATTTGTAAGAATGGCAGAGATTCGTATGAGCACTCTGCAACGGGGGAGAGAACATTACAGACAGTGATATATACAACAGACTAATCAATCCAAAATTGTAGAACTCGTAATTATCTAATAAATTATTCAGCAGCAAATTAGGCACGAGTGGCAGATAACATTCAATGCTTCAATGGATACAGTAGTTACAATTACAAACAGCATGCAGAACAGTTCATATGAAGTGGATTAATGGACTGATTAAGTTAATGCTTCGGTCAGGTACAAAAAGCATTTCCACCTCTTTCATCATCAATTCTATTCATTAGATCTACAGAATACACAGGCTAATTCCTGATTATGATGATTGACCATCTTGCATATGACTTATTCACGTCCTCCACGGAGAAATATTCATTTCCGAGGGTATTTTCAATTCCAATACTTATTCAGGAATACACACAAAGCAAATTATTTTTCCAGGTTCATCCACGGTCAACACTGAACACAAACACATGTCCAGGATCATACAATAAGCAAAGAGAATATGTTGACCACCTTCACCAGTTTATCGATAACACAATAAAGCACTCTGCAGATGTACAACACAAACTGGAAACCACAGCCAAAATGAAATGCAACGACATGAATGTGCACACATCACCAAATTCACCAAAGATCCTAAAGAAGAGCCTGTCAGACGTGGGAACACTTCCACTTGAAAGTACAGGACAGCAAATGCATGAAAGCGCCGACACCAGACAAGTTTCAGTGAAAGTCACTCATCAGATTGAATGAGAAATATATTGCTATTCCTTCATTGCCACTTGTTCAAATCCTGGAGCTCCCTCCTGAATGTCATTGTGTGTCAACCCACAGCAGGTGGACTTCTACAGTTCAAAAGGGCACCTCACCAATACCTTGTCAAGTGGCAGATACAGATGGGTAATAAATACTGATGGTACCGGTGAGTTTCACATGCCACAAATGAAGAAAGAATGAGCATTAAAAGAAAACAGAAAGCAGAAACATTCGTCTATTCTGATCTAATAACTGACCACAACGCAAACTATTAACCGGGTTTATCCACGAGCCATTCATACCATGAATGCAGTCATTCACTTCACTATATAATAGATTAACACAATCTTATTCATTTCTGCATTTCTGTAAACATTAAGTTTCTTTGATAATTTTCACTTGGAACAATGCATCTATAATTGTGGTGTCTTCTTTCAGTGATTTGTGTTAATAATTTATTAGATGCTAATATAATAGTTTAGTTTGAATATAGGCTATTTACAAATTTAGCAACTGGAATATTCTAATGTCCCCCTGTGGATTTCTCCAATAAAGAACGAAGGTCCGGCAGAGATGCAAGACCACTGGGGCCAAGTTTTGAGATGTTTCCTTTAAGCCTATGAAGTCTACAAAGTCACAAGCAGCATTTCCAATGCTTTCACTAGCAAAAACGAATGTTTTTGAGCATTTTATCCTGTGGCAAAAGCTTCGCAGTTTGAGCAGTTTCCACGTCCTTCGCCTCACATTTGCATTGCAGGATGTGGAAAAAAAAATCTCATACCACCACTGTCACTTTCAGAGAATTTCATTCCAAAGTACAGGCAACAAATACTTCCACGAAAGCAGAAACTGATGCAGAAACCTGGCAGAGTCTATCTAGTGAAAGCAGAGATAAAGTTTAAATTCCATTAACTTTTCTTGAAAACTAAGTACTCTGAACAGGGAATATTGTGTGATTTGAAAGTTACTCATCCTCCTCTAGAATTGTGCCGTGTTTTTTTTTAATCAAGTGGAATGTTAGTGTTTCTCTTTTGGGTAGTCGCTTTGTATATTGGATCATGACTTCCAGGAACTGACAAATATCTGCACAGTTTCTAATGACATTGGTTTGTACCATGTGCTGGACTTAACCAACTTAAATGTACGCACAAACAGAGGAGGGTATAGTTTGAGAATTAAATACATATGCATTTATCTTGTTGAATCGCTCTTTCATCAGAGGGGAACAACTGGGGGTGTTTTAATCTGAGGGTCACAACCTCAGACAAGGGGAAAGATTGAATCTTCTTGACACTTTCCCAATGCGTGAATTAAACCTTTCTGTTAGTAGTATTCGGCGTTGCAAACGGGCCATTGAGCGAATTGAGAGAAAATTAACATTTTTTTCCCATTAACTGAAGCCATAAGTTGGTGAGTCTATGGAATTCACTGCCACAGAATGTTGTGGATTCGAGGTCGTTGATTATATGTGAGACAGACGTAGATAGTTTATTGATTGTTAAGGGAATCAAGGGTTATAGGGAGAAAGTGGCATAATGGGTGTGAGAAAAGTACCAGTCATGATTGAATGGTGGAGCAGAATTATTGGGCTGAATTACCTAATTTCTGCTCCGATGCCTTATGGTCTTATGATCCATCTGAGGGCACATCAGACCATAACAGTCATCACATTTTACATTAACTAAGGTGCGAGACATGTTTGCACCTTTATGCCTGCAATATTAACAGTAAAACAAAAAAAAACTGTTCAGTTTGGGGACATATTCATATAAGCATTTAGGAAACTGGAGCAGTACCATATCTTTCAGGTTGAGATTGCCCAGCTATTCAAGGAGATCATTGTTGTTCTGTTCGTGTTTCTAATTTCTTATTCAAAGACATTTCTCCCCCATTCCCCAAATATACTTAATTGGTTTTCCTGTTAGGAATACATCCTTCCTGAATTTAAACATCTTAATGAGCTCTCAACCACCATGTGCAGAGACTGCAAGTTCCAAAGTCAAACCAAACACGAAGAGAAGTAAAATTGACTGAAGCTTTGTTGGAAAAAGGATATCCCTAATTTTCAAACAGTCGCCCATGATTCTAGACAGATACATACGATGAAACATTCTTAGGAACCAAAATCAGAGAAACAAAATGACGCCATTCAGCCAAGCGAGTCTGCACTGCCAGTCAATGTGATGATGGGTGATAGGATAATCCTAAACTCTGTTCTCTTGTCTTTTACAAATTGCCCTTGATTCCTTTACTGATTAAAAATCTGCCTATCTCAAACTTTAGTACGTATAAGACCCCAGCATTAGGAGCCCTCTGCAATAAGGAATTCGACAGTTCACGATCCTCTGAGGCAAGGAAATACTCTTCATCTCTTTAATATGTTGACGACCCCTTATTATTATGGCATGATGTTTTCTGATCCGAGACTGTCCCACAATGGGAATCAGACTTCCTACATTTAAAATAAAACAAGAAAATGCCAATGCTGAAGATCTGATACTTTTAAAAAATACCAAGTATTGGAGAAAGTCAGCAAGTCCGGCAGCATAATGGAAAGAAAACAAAGGTGATGTTTTGAGTCCAGAAACAACTTTTACAAAGTTTCCAGAAATCTTTCCACGCCTACCCTGTCAATTTCCTGAGGAATCAGGTAGGGTTTCCTATCACAATTTTATTTCCAAGATTATTCAGGTTCTTATTGCTGAATACGCAGTCAAGTTCCCATCACTATTCTAAACTCCAATGCAAACAGGCTGGTCTGTAACGCCCACGTGTGAGGCCTGTTAGCTCAGTTGGTTGCTTAGCAATGCTGAGTGATGTAAGCAGTGCTGGTTCAATTCCCAAGCAACCTGATGGCTTATGAAGGGCTTTTATTGCCAATCGCCTTAAATTGCCTGAAATACTTTAGTCATCAGATTAAACGATGGCCAGTTGTCTCTCTCTAATTTGGGAACAATCCTCTGGTCTACGTCTATTTACCTGAACATACAATACAAACATTGCAGTACCAACCTTGCACATCGTTTCTGAAATGTACTCATAATACTGAAATGTCAGTAATGTACAATTACTGGAATGAAGCATGGAATGAAGCAAATAGAATCTAAAACTCATGTATTTAGGATTAAAGAAAGAAACTTTACTCCACGTTCAAAGTCTTTTTGAGTTCATTATTGCAATACTCAAAAGTTGCCGACACAGTTTGTCTGAACTCTCTCTGTGTCAGGTAAATGTCCTTTTCTCAATAATTCTATCAATGTGCTCGCTTTATGTCATTAAGTTCCACGATAGCTCGATGTTACTCATTGTTTATTAAGCAAAGCTCTTCCAATTTTACCCCTCAAACCCGCAAACAATCAGAAATACTTAGCCGTGAACAACTGAAACTGAATTTGTATACAATGGGGAAGCTGCATATTGCCCTCATTGATATATTATGAAGACCAGATATTTTCAAACAGACATGGAACGAGGCCGGGATGCATGTAGGAAGCAGATACCTTGAATCATCCTGACTTTTGCAATCTTTGTCTCCAGATCGCCAGACTCGAGTAAGGCATTCGACAAGGTTCCCCATGGGAGAGTGTTTAGCAGGTTTACATCTCAACGAAAACAGGGAGAACGAGCCATTTGGATACAGACTGGCTCGAAGGTAGAAAACAGAGGGTGGTGGTGAAGGTTTTTTCCAGACTGGATGCCTGTGAACAGTGGAGTTCTATGAGGATCGGCCTGAGTCCACTACTTTTCGTCATTTATTTAAATGATGTGGATATGAACGCAGCCGGTACAGTTAGTAAGTTTGCAGATGGCACCAAAGGTTGAGGTGAAGTGGCGGCAAAGAAGGTTACCTCAGATTACAACGGGTATTTTGATCAGAATAGCAAATGGGCGGAGATGTGGCAGATGAGTTTAATTTAGATTTATCTGGGCTGCTGCATTTTGAGACAGCAAATCTTAGCAGGACTTACATACTTAGTGGTAAAGTCCTGATGAACAAAGAGATCTTGGAGCACACGTTCATAGCTCCTTGAAAGACGAATCGCAGGTAGAATAGTGAAGAAGGCGTTTAGTATGCTTTTTTTTAAAAAGTCAGAACATTGAGTATAGGAGTAGGAAGGTCATGTTGCGGCTCTACAGGGCATTGGTAAGGAAACTTTTGGAATATTTCTTGCAATTCTGGTCTCCTTCTGATCGGAAGGATGTTGTGAAACATGCAAGTGTTCAGGAAAGATTTAATAGGATGACTCCATGGTTGGAGGATTTCAGCTGTAGGGAGAGGCTGAATAGGCTGGGGCTGTTTTCCGTGGACTATCGAAGGCTGAGGGGTGACCTCAGAGAGGGTTATAAAACCATGAAGAGAATGGATATTATAAATAGACAGAATCTTTTTCCTGGGTTACTGGAGTCCGGAACTAGAGGGCATAGTCTGCAGGTGAGAGGGAAGACACAAAAGGGACCTAAGGAGTAGATTTTTCATGCAAAGTGTGGTGCTTGAATGGAATTAGCTGCCAGAGTGAGTGGTGGAGCCTGGTACAATTGCAATATTTATAAGGCATGTGGATGGTTGTATGAATCGAAAGAGTTTAGAATTATATGGGCTACCTGCTGGCAAATGGAATTAGATTAGTTTGGGATTTCTGGTCGACATGGGTGAGCTGGACTGAAAGGTCTGTTTCTGCGCTGTACATCTATATGACTCTATAATGATAACTCTTGCGAGGTGGTTTATGATTCATCATTTTCTGGTGTTCTATTGTTTGCATTGTTTATCCTTTAAAATATTTCACGTTCAATAAAGTAATTAACATTAGCAAACCAATTTCTTTCTTTTGCATGTCATTGCTACAGAAATTCAAGAACAGGATAGCATCGGCCTTTCGGCCCCTTGAGCCTGTTCAACCATTTGACAAGACCATGGCTGTTCTGATATTGCTGACATCCACGTTCTTGCCCTTTCTCCACAACCATTCACTTCCCTTCTGATCAAGATGCGACCATCTCAAATACACGACAAAACAATACCCTCGTTGCTGTCACTCACAAATAGTCATGATTCATAATCAGCACCTCTCTGCCATATGCTGCACTAGTAATGCTAAAGGAACATGGTCGCAATGAAAAAGGAAACTCACTTCAAGATAATGCAAGGGGCAATTCAACATTTTGTTTAAGATCATAAAGCCAAAAAAAGGATCTGCAGTCAGCTATTCAGCCCTTTTATCCAGCTCTCGCATTCAATAGGAACACAGCTAATCTGGCATTCCTCACGTCCACACTTCTCTGTCCCCAAAAATCTTCCCTCCCCAAACTGATCAAGAATCTATCGGCATTATTCTTCAATATAGCTAGGGGTCCTGCCCCTACAACTCTCTGTATCAAGGAATTCCAAACGCACACAACTCTGAGAGGAGAAATCCCTCTTTTTCTAAATGTTAAATTGGAATCACTTTATCCCATGTCTATGCTCTGTGCTTCCAGATCCTCTCAGGTGGATAAATAACTCTCAGCATTTAATCTGTCAATCTCCTTAAGAATCCTGAATCCTTGAAGCAGGTGACCTTTCATTCTTTTATGTTTCTGTTAAATTGCAATCTGAAATGCAGCCAACATAATGGCAGAGAGCAATGATTTTCTCCCCTGTGCCTCTGGTAGTGTGCCAGTTATTTTTCTTCTGTGATGTAATTCCATTTGTTCATTTTAATGACTTGTGCATCTGCTACTCAGCTGTGGCATCTCCATAGGGACAAGGTAGCGGTGAACTGGAGCAGTGATAGTCTCTTCAGTGAACGTAAGTAATTATGGTAATATTCCAATCTGTCTATTACATGTTCAACCAGGACACGTTGTTCTATAAGTAGGGAGCATTCGATATGCTCAGGCAATGAAGCCATCAGGCTGGATAGATTTCAGACAGTCTTCTGAAAATGTTTCAGCCTGTGATTCTACAGGTAAAGATAATTTACTACCCGATGCTGGCAGCTTTGGCATTCCTGGTAAGTCTGTAATATATTGTAGCTTGATACAATCTCCTAATTGTTACAGAACAAAAGGGGATGTGTCTCACCCTGTTATCACTAGCATAACAAATTTGATAATGTGATCAATGAACAGATGTACAGTCCATAGAAACACAGATAATAAATGCAAGAAGAGGCTATTCGGCTCATTGAGTCTGCTTCACCGTTGAATATGATCATGGTTGTTCATGGAACTAAGTACCCTGCTTTCACTTTCTCCCCGTTATCTTTTTTTTCTCCAATTTTGTTCCCTATATCTGTCTGCTTTTCGAAGATATTGAATGATTTATCCTCATCTTCTTGCTGTGGCAGAGTATTCCACAGGCTCACCTCTAACTGGGGGAAGATTTTTATTCTTATCTCCGCCCTCAATTCTCATCTGAGGTACTCATCAGACGTTCCTTTATTTAATGAAAAGGAGGCATGAGCTTTCGCCTTGCAACAAGGAGAAACTAGTTTTCTCAAAGCATCATGCATTTGTACCCTCCACAAGCCCGTTTGAGTTGAATGTCGAGACATTGGTAAAATTTAAGATGGAGACAGAAATTTTGTGTCGAATGATGTGTTGAACGATTATGGAGAAAGTGTAGGAAAATGGAGTTGAGGCTGAGATGAGATCAGCCTTGAATGAATTAAATAGCAGAGCAGAATTGAGGGGTGGGCGGTGACTGAATACCTAGTTACTGCTCTGATTTCTTATACTCTCGAACCGCATATTGTTAACGGCTTCACGATCTTCTAATGAACCAATAAATGAACATAATATCTCATGCTATACGTTACAGCTTTACTAGATACCAAAATGCTTTGATTCCTATTTGATTAGGGGATCACCCCTCAGGCAACTGCCACTAGAGCTCAACCAGAGTCATCAATCCAAAGAAGATTCAACACGAGGTTTAAATTGACTTTCCTCTGCCTCGTGGGGTTGGGGGAGCGAAGGTATGTTGGGTAAAGTGAAATTGCATAAGAAATGCGGATGCCAGACAAAAGATTCCGCTATGTGAAAGAGCACTTTACTTCATAGGACAAAATTGGGTGTAAGAACCACGGGAATGGACCTGATTGGTGGATGAGAGGTCAGATCCAGAGTTTGTGCAGGTTTGACAAACTTGATCAAGCACATTGACCATATGAAAAGTGCAATCTTGTAAATGTTGCTGGAGAAAAAAAAAACGAGCACGGTTCCTTGAGAGACCTTCTTATGAATTTGAAAATGACAGGTTCTCTCTCTTCATCATGTGCTGACAATAACTCAGAATCTGGTATGTACAACGCAAATGCCATTACGTCGATGCATTTGCTTCCTGAAGAACTGAATAATCTTGTTCCAAGATGTTCCAGGCGCAAGAAGAAACTAGTCGAAAATGTGTTGCTGGTTAAAGCACAGCAGGCTAGGCAGCATCCAAGGAATAGGAAATTCGACGTTTCGGGCATAAGCCCTTCATCAGGCTACTACTCTGCCTTCCACAGCACCTGAGTCTAAAACGCACTACGATGAATTACAAAAAGAGATATCTTAAGTCCTGAAATTTGGGGTGGGAGGTGGGGTTATCTTGTGAACATAACAAGGTCAGTCCGTTTTAAATGATAGAAAATGAGGTCCTTGATTGAGTTCGTTAATCTGGTCCAAATATTGGGGGCTGGCTGACGTATAAGAACTGGAGTGAGAGATATCCTGTTCACCCAGAGTGCTGACTGTCAGGGAGCTGATTGAGGCACAACAGCTCTCCATGTGCAACTGAGGCATCAATTGCTGACTGGCTATCCACCTCTGCGGAGGTATTTCAGTGACCACGTAAAGATGCTGGTTGTGTGTCACATCAATTCCATGGGGAATGCAGGACCAGACGGAAGACAAGATGACAAGATATAGGAACAGACTTCGGAAATTTAGGTAAATCTGCCTTTGTGTCATGGCTGATATGATTAGATCAGATCCCCTGCAGTGTGGAATGAGGCCATTCCACTCCACAATGACCCTTCGAAGATTAACCCACCCAGACCCATTTCACTCTGACTAATGCACCTGACACATGGCCAATTCACCTAACCTTCACATCTTTGTGATTGTGGAAGGAAACCGGAGCACCCGGAGGAAACCCACACAGACACGGGGAGAATGTGCAAAGTCCACACAGACAATCGCCCAAGGCTCGAATCGAACCTGGGACCTGGTACTGTGAGGCAGCAGTGCTAAACACTCAGCCACCATGCCACGACAACTTCCTGCCTTTTGTTCGAGGCAATGGTTGAAAGCACTTTACTCGGATGTTGAAAGTAGGCAAACTTTTTAGTCTCTATGTTCAGAACATTTGTGCTTTCTTATCCCATAGGAACTCCAGCAATGGTTTCACAGGCAGATGCATTATGGACATTTAAGCAACTCCTGGATCGGCACGTGGATGATAGTCAAATGTGTGGTATCTTAGTTAGTTGGATTAGTTGGATCTTAGCATAGGATAAAATATCTGCCAAATATCCAGGCAAAACGGTTGTGTTTTATTGTTGGATGTTGTATTTTCTGTGTTCTATGTTCTAACTATGCAACTTTAACACACAACCTACATGGAATGAAATTTTATTCATATGTACAAATTGCTAGCAAAAAGAGCACAAAAGCTTATCCATACCTACCTACAAACTGAAGTCAATACAATATACTGTGCAAATTATGCACGAGCCAGTAATATCGTAAATTCAGACGTTCATTTATCTATTAAATACATGCAATATTTCACTTTTTTGCAACATATATATTCTCAGCATTTCTTTAAACGTTAAATAATTCTGTCTTTTTATAGTTGGGACAGTCGTCCCCGGTCACATTCTCTTCTTCCAATAGTTGGTGATAACGTTCGATTAAATAGTTAATAAAAATATACTCCATCTGAAGATTTCATGTTTTCCACAGTTGAAAAAAGGCAAAGCTCTGATTTCCCAATTTCCCAACCTGTATTAGAGAACGATAGACTGACAGATATGGAAAATCACTCCGGCTAAAAGAAGAACTTTCATCTGAGCCCATGAGGTTTACAAACGAATGGGCAGCAATTTTGTGTGTGTGTGTGTGTGTGTGTGTGTGTGTGTGTGTGTGTGTGTGTGTGTGTGTGTGTGTATATATATATATATATAATATATATATATATATGTCACAGTTTGTAGATCTTTGTTCTCTGAGTGAATCCATTCGATAACGTTTTTTCCCTTTGATGTACAGCAAACCTGGTGACAATTGTAATTCTCTTGATGGGAAACTGCGGCCTATCTGCTTCTACTTCTGCATACATGGTGGCCATGGCAGCTGCAGCTTTTCTGGTTCTGACTTTTAACGTAACTGTGCATCAAATATTCAGTTTTCACTTCAAACATTCCTTCTTGTCCTATACTGGCGTTTGTAAATTTATTATCTACATGAGCTCAGTCAATGTGTTCCTGACAGTGTGGTTCACAGTCTTTTTCACATTTGATAGATATGTAGCGATATGTTGTGAGAAACTGAAAACAAAGTACTGCAGACTGAGTACAGCAACTGCAGTTATAATGGTCACCATTGCCCTGGTTTGCCTAGGAAATATACCATATTTATTTGCATACGAACCAGAACAACTAATAGAGCAATTGCAACGGGGTTGTCGCACCAAGTTGAAATTCTTCACTTCTCCTGCAGGTACAGCATTCTCGTGGTTGCAAAGTATATTTGTTGTTTGTCTTCCATTTTGTTTCATATTTATGTGCAATTGCTTGACCATCCGACGTATTTTAGTTGCCAATAGAGCTCGCAGGGCAATCCGAGGATGCAATATTGAGACTCAAAGAGACCCAGAGATGAAGAGTAGAAGGAAGTCCATAATTTTGCTGTTCACTATATCTGGCAGTTTTATCCTTCTGTGGGTGACATCAGCAGTGAGCTTTTTATCTTCAAAGATAACAAGCACTGCACATTATCGAGGTGATCACACAGCTCCTGCGTATATTGCCACTCAAACAGATTACATGCTCCTGCATTTGAGTTCGTGTACAAATGTGTGTATTTACGCAACAACACAGCGGAAATTCAGACAAGAGCTGAAGAAAGTGCTGACATCTCCTTGTACTTGTACTCTGATATTAGTAAATCGAAAGGAGTATTAAAAAAAGTTTCATTATCTCTATCCTTTTGTGTTCCCCAGTCTGGGAAAATTATGTTGTGTGGAAGTAAATGTCCAAAATTTTAATTTCTGCATTGGAATCCTGAATGCTTCAATAAAGATCATGAACAGTATTCAGTTAAACGTAATATATTTTTATACATGATGTTACATATCCTACTGATATAACGTCGGAATAATGGAACATTTTCCAGTGTTTAGTCATCCAAATAATCTCGTCGGGGACGTGGAAGATTCTACGCCACTAAACAGAATGCTTTTAATGATCAGTTAGTGAATAAATGTGCTTTGTTTGATCTCTCTGCTGTACTGAGAGAATGAGGGATCTTAAGCAGGTACATATGATCAAGGCCATATATGTGAAGCGACATTCCAATATTTAATATCAGTGAAAATAATTTCATAATGATCAACATGACCACACCAATCGGATTTGCAGGATAGCAGCAACAAGTGACCGCCAGTGGCTAAGGTTTTATTTTATACAGAGATTTCTGGATTCACAGAAGGCACTTTCAACAGTGGTTGTACAGGCCGATGCATTAGGGACATTTAAGCAGCTCCTGGATCGGCACATGGATGATAGTCAAATGTGTGGTATCTTAGTTGGACTTTAGTGTCGGATAAAATATCGGCCAAATATCAAGGCAAAACTCTCTTTAATGTGTTTTACTGTTCGATGTTCTATTTTCTGTGTTCTATGTTCTAACTATGCACCTTTAACACACAACCATATAACCAAAACCTACACGGAATGAAATTCTATTCATATGTACACATTGCCAGCAAAAAGAGCACAAACGCTTATCTATACCTACCTACAAACTGAAATCAATACAATATACTATGCAAATTACGCAGGAGCCAGTAATATCGTAAATTCAGTCGTTCATATATCTATGAAATACATGCAATATTTCACTTTTTTGCAACATATATATTCTCAGCATTTCTTTAAACGTTAAATAATTCTGTCTTTTTACAATTGGGACAGTTGTCTCCGGTTACATTATCTTCTTCCAATAGTTAGTGATTATGTTCGATTAAATAGTTAACAAAAATATACTCCATCTGAAGATTTCATGTTTTCCACAGTTGAAAAAAGGCAAAGCTCTGATTTCCCAATTTCCCAACCTGTATTAGAGAACGATAAACTGACAGATATGGAAAATCACTTCGGCTAAAAGAAGAACTTTCATCTGAGCCCAAGAGGTTTACAAAAGAATGGGCAGCAATTTTGCCCCCCAAAACTGTCAGCACTTAGTAGGCATCTTGCTGAGAATTTTCTCCTGGTGCAAGCGACTTATAGTTTGAGCAATTTCAATGTTCATCAACGCTCAGCTACGCTGCAGGTCGTGGAAAGATAATATGTCTAATTTAAGTGTTACAGTGGCCTGGTTATAAAATGCCTTTCAGAGATCTATGTTTTTTTTTAATGAAAAAAAACCTTCAGCAGTCGGGCAGTCTGCTCCAAAGCTAATAAAGTACACAGTTTGTGAGGCTTGTTTGTAAGTTGTCACAATCAAAGCAGCATGAATCGGAAGGCAGAAAAAGCACCCACAGATCGAGGATTTTGTTGTTCAGTTTTAGCCTGGAGTTGCAGTTGCCGCTGTGATATTGCTGTTCGAAGAGGAAGCACTTATTACTCTGTCTGTTGCAACAAAATCATGGGTTTCTCAACCTCTCTGAGAAGTCAACATAAGTTTGTCTCTGCCAAGGACGTGATTTGGGATGTAATGAAATTGGAACAGTTAGTTAGCGATAGTTAATGTATCTATTATTTAGCTAAGCATTTCATTTGCGTTGCGGTTAAGCCAATTCTTTTTTTTCTGTTGTCTGTGTTTTATCTGCAGTGTAAAAGTACAGTACTTTGCTTATTGCCGAGTAGTACGAGCAACTAAATTGCTTCAAGTACACTGATCCATGGACTTCCTTTGAAAATTAGAACATGTTGGAAGTAACACTATCTTCATAATGTGTTTTGAGGGGGTGCTTATATCATATCTGATATAGTCTATTTCAACTTCATTTCATTCCAAATCAAACACAGCAAGTACTTTAGCAAAATCAGGAATTGGTTGAGAAGCTCGTCAATTTTGGCAGGAACTGTGAAAAGAACGGGGAGGCAAGGAAAAGAAAAAGTCATGTTGGTTTCACTGGAGTGGTGGAGGTTGAGGGGAGACTTGATAGAAGTAGGAAAAATTCTGAGATGCACAGATAGTGTTGACAGACAAATTTATTTTTCAAATAGTTGAAATGTTTAATACATCAGGACATACAACTGATGTGAGGTGGAAAGTTCAAACGAGACTTGAGGGAAGCTATTTTACACAGAGAATGGTCAGAGTGTGGAAAGTGTTTCCAGTGTGGCGGTTGGGATTTAAGGAGATTTTTAAATTAGGATATGAACATGCAAATGTGGAGAGCTATGAAACAAGGTTATAGAGAGAGCTTAGAATAATTTGGCCTCATGTTCGATAGAATATCGTGAGCCGAACTGCTAGTTCCTGCACTGTGCTGTTCTATGGTCAAATCGAGATGCATCATTGTTTGTTTCTTAAACTTAGCGATTAATAGTTTGCATGCAACTGAGCACTTGCAAAACGCGAAAATTATTACCTACGGATTGTAAATGCTCTGCTTATTGGAGGAGTTGATTCCCTATTTGTTAAACACAATTTTGTAAGTGCGACGAAATTATCTCCAATCCCCCAGTGGTTGTCTGTTGTTTAATATTTAGTGTTGCGCCATACATAACACCATTTTTTGTAAATGTGAGCAAATTGTATTTGATTGCCTTTCAACAGTATCATCAATAAATCCATGAAATATAATCAATTTGGACTTACTTGTTTGACATTTTATAATAAAAAATGTTATAATTGTGGTCCCATTTTTATTTTGTTTGAGTTTACTTTGTAAAATTTGAGCTTCACAAGTAACCCCATTAACTTACGCTCAAACTGAAATACTCCTGAAAGTTTATTCGTGGAAATATTATTTGAAATCCACTGTCCTGCTGTTCCAACGTCCTCAATAGATGACAATTTTTCCAGACTACTTGTTTCAAGTTAACGGTACAAGAAAGCCTTATTTTATACTTCTTCTAGAAGCTCTGCTCATTCATAATATTATGTCTGCCAGTATAAAATCAATCCGCATAAAACGTAGAACATAGAAAAATACATATGCAGAACAGGCCCTTCGATCCTCAGTGTTGATCCAACGTATGATCTAGTCTAAGCCCATCCCCCTACATTATCATAACATCATCCATGTGCTTTTCCAAGGATTGCTTAAATCTCTCTAATGTGGCTGCGTTAACTATATTGGCTGGCAAGGCATTCCACTCCCTTAGCACTCTCTGAGCAGAGAACCTGTCTCTGACATCTGTGTTAAATCTATCACCCTTCAATTTGAAGCTATGCTCCCGCGTACAAGCTGACGTCATCATCCGAGGAAAGCAACTTCCACTATCTACCCTATAAAATCTTCTGATCTTGCCTGTCTCTTTCAAATCCATCCTTAGCCTTCTTTTTTTCCCAATAAGAAGAGATCCAAGTCTCTCAGACATTCCACACAAGACCTTCATTCCAGATCAGAAAACGTCCTGGTAAATCACCTTTGCACCTTTTCCAATGGTTCGATATAAGTCCTGTAATGGGGCCACCAGAAATGTACATAATATTCCAAACGCGGCCGCACTAGAGTTTTGCATGGTTGGATCATGACATTATGGCTCCGAAACTCAAGTCGTCTACCAATAAAATCAAACAGAATGTAGGTATTCTTAACAGCAGTATCAGCCTCAGTGGCAACTTTCAGGTGTCTCTATACATGGACTCCAAGATCTTTCTGCACATCCACATTATCAAGAATTTTTCCATTGACCGAGTATTCTGCTTTCCTGTTATTCTTCACAAAGTGAATTACCTCACGTTTATCTGCATTGAACTACATTTGCCATCTCTCAGCCTAATTCTGACGATTTTCAAGTTCCCCCTGCAACATTCTTCCACACTGTCCACCACTCCACCGACTTTAATTTCATCTGCAAACTTACTAACCCATCTATCTATGCCTGAGTCCAATTCATTTTGTAAATTGAGAAACAGCAGTGGTCCCAAAACAGATCCTTGTGGTAAACCATTAGTAACCAAAATGTTCAGGCTGAGGATTTTCCAAAATCCACCGCTCGCTGCCTTCTTACACAGAGCAAATTTGTAATGCAAACTACTAAATCACCCTCAATCCCATGTATTTTATCCAACAGTGTACAATGTGGAACCTTATCAATGGCGTTGCTGAAGTCCACTTGAACTGTCATACCCTCATCCACATGCTTAGTGACCTTCTCAAAGAACTCGTTGACATTTGTGAGACACGACTTGCCCTTGATGAAACAAGGTTGTCTATTTTCAATCAAATTACTGTTTGCCAGATGATTATAAATTCTATCTCTTATAATCCCATCTAGCAGTTTTCCTACAACAGAAGTAAGACTCACTGGTCTATAATTACCTGAGTCATCTCTACTGCCCTTCTTGAACAACGGCACGACAAATGCAATCCTTCAGTTCTCTGGTACTAAACCTGCAGACAATGACCACTCAAAGATCAAAGCCAAAGTCTCCAAACCTCCTCCCTAACTTTGCAGAGAATCCTCGGATAAATCCCATGCAGCCCACGGGACTTGTCTACTTTCACTCGTTCTAGAATTGATAGCAACTATTTCTGATGAACCCGATCCTTTCTCATCTAATATCTCGTGTCTCTTTCTTCTCCTATTGGATATTCTCCTCTTCGTGAGTGAAAACAGATGAGAAATATTCGTTTAGCATCTCTCCGATCTCCACAGAGTCTTGACACAACTTCTGTCTTTGACTACGTCTGCTCCAAACCTCATCATTCATTTATTCCTGACATAACTATATAAAGCTTTAGGGTTCTCCTTTATTCTACCTGTTGAAGACTTTTCGTGTCTTCTCTTTACTCTTCTTAATTCTCTCCTTAAATCCTTCCCAGCTAACCTGTAACTCTCCAACGCCACATCTGAGCCATCTCATCTGATCGCCACATAAGCCCCTATCTTTTGCTTAACAAGAGATGCAATTTCTTTAATCAACTACGGTTCCCTTATATTATCACGTCCTCCCTGTCTGAAATTTCCACATTTCCATTGCCCCCATCCCCTGCATTTTGATACCTTATTCTATGCATCCTAAGTCTTGCCTAATCGCATTACAATTGTCCTTCCCCCATCGATAACACCCACCCCTGTGGCATGTACCTATCCCTTTCCATTGCTAAACTAAACGTGACAGAATTATGGTCATTCTCGTAAAAGTGCTCATCTACAACTAAATCAAAAACCTGGTCAGGTTCATTACCAAGCACTAGATCTAGTGTGGCATTCCCTCTTGGCGGCACTTGAAATGCTGCGTCAGAAAAACCTCCTGTACACATTGGACAAAAATGATCCCTTCGACGTACTCGAGTTAGAGCATTTCGAGTGAATGTTCGTGAAGGCGAAGTCCCCCATAATGACCGCACTGTTCCTTTCGCTCCGACCCAGAATCGTTTTCTCGATCCTCTCCTCCACGTTCCTGGAGCTCTGTGGAGGAATGGTAGAAGTACCAGCAGAGTGTCCTCTACTCGCCTGCTTCTAAACACAGCCCATGCTACCTCAGTTGTCGGGTCCTTGTCAAAGTTTCTTTCAGCCACCGTTATACTGTCCTTGAGTAACAAGTACACACTTCCCCCTCTTTTATCACCTCCACTTTTCTTAATGAAAGATCTAAACCCTGGAACCTACAACGTCCATTCCTGACCCTGCTCTATCCATGTCTCCTAAATGGCACACTACTCAAATTCCCAGGAACCTATCCATGCTGCAAGCTCACCCACCTTACTTCAGATACTTCTGGCATTGAAGTAGACATACTTTAAACCAGCTTGCCGTATGCCAGCATATTTCTGCGACCATGAAATACTGCCCATACCTTCCTTACTCTTATCCTCCTGTGCACTGGAACTACACCTCAGGTTTCCACTCACCTACATCATTGTAGGGTCTGGTGCATTTTGAAGTCTCATATTGCTTTCACATAGATCTGGATGCCATCTATCATCCACTCAGAAAACGAACAGGCAATGACATCACCACAAACCCCAAGAATCCCATCCATGAGAAAAATATAAATAGAAAGCAGGAGACAACAGCATTGCTTCACTTGGAGGTCGACACTGATAATGTTTCCAAGTCAGGTCTGGATATCAAACATACAGCTGATTTTTTTCTAGTACAATGGAAAGCAAATCTTTGAACGGTTTCCGTTCTGTTTCTCTTATTTCAGTTCCTGATGACAAATTTTCACACATTAATTTAGTTTTGACAGCTTGCAGAGAAATTGGAAATTCATAATCTCATCATAACAGTAGTAGGAATGTTATGTTGAGGCTGTACAAGACATTGGTGTGCGTCCTGTGGAATGTTGTGTCCAGTTCTGATCACCCAGTTAAAAGAAGGATACTATGAAGCTGGAGAGGGTTCAGAAAAGAATTACCGGGGTGTTGCTGTATATAGAAGGCTTGATTTACAAAGAAAGGCTGGATTGACTGGGAACTTTTTTTTATGGAATGTAAGAGTTTGACAGGAGACCGGATATGAGTTTATAAAATAATGAGGAGTGCAGATAGAGTTGATGGGAGCTATCTTTTACTTAGGAAGGGGAATTGTAAAACTATTTCCACACGCCTGAAATGAGAGGAGATAGACTTAAAAAGACATGAGACATTGCCTTCAGACAGAGGGTGAGTCGGGGGTGGAAAGAACTTCCTGAGGAAGCGTGGATGAGATACAATGACTTTGTTTAAAGCATATTTGGATGGATACAGTTATGTACCCCCTCACTACCTTTGAGGATATTAGACCAGACCCTGACTTTGCTCGTTATTTTAACCAGTGTAACGCGGATATTCTAGAAGGGATGCAGCTAATCAAACCATTTAGTTTCAAACAAAACATAGTTTATTTACAAGATTACCAAATGAAACACAAACAAACGAAAAAAGATTACAGAATAACTTAACATCAGAAAATACAACAGATCATCCTAAATTAATAATGCTGTTCCAAATACATGAAACAATTCCCATTAACACAACTTTGAAAAAAAAGGTAAAATCATACACAGGGTCTCACAGAAGAGAAGTCACAGAGACAGATTCCGCATAGACCAGATTGTCTTGGATTCAGCAGCTTCACAACACCAAAGCTTGTTAAACAAAACAAATCAGAGGTAAGCTTAGCTGGGAGTACTGGCCATTCCACTCCCATTGTCCAAGTGTTTTTTTTTGCAACTTGACAGCTTCTTGCCTCCGACAGTATCTGTTAGCTATAATCAATCTGGCCCGAAAAACCTTCCAAGTCCACATTTTTCAGAGTCTTTGTCTTTTATAACGTCCTGGAAAGAAGCCAAGGACACCGTAACCTTGTAAAAGGAGCAGCATCGTTATAGCTTCCCCCTTAAAAAAAACTCCAAGGATGATTTCATTTTAATTCCAGTTAATCTTAAACTATTAGCACTCTCCAACACACATAGATATTGCATCAACTCTAAACGTGCAAACATGCACAACTACAATTTGTTTCAGTTGTTTCAGTCCTGCCACGGAAAGCCTTCATTTCTCATTCAAATCTCAACAAAACATTGGTGATCACATTTTATTCACCTGCCACATGTAAATTTTCAAATTGAATGACTATAACAAGAAGCTCCACTTAAACAGTCCGGCATTTCGGACCTTAAATTTCTCCATAAACTTCAATGGGTTATGATTAATGGCCAATGTCAAACTCAAAGTCTTTTTCACAACTGTCTAATATATTTACAGATGAATGTTCACTTTCCTGGCGAAGTACCAAACAGGACTATTTTAAAACAAGAAATCTGCTCCCTGTCTTCTTGCAAGAACAAAGCATAGACAGCTAAATCACTTGCATCAATCCTCACTTTGAGTTATTTTGTGGAATTATATGTGTGGCTGATACTGGTACATGGTTAGCATAACATTCAGGCTGTCAAATGCTTTCTGACAGTCCGTTACCCACTGAAATGTCTTGATATTATTTTAGCAATGCAGTAAGTAGAGCAAGTCACACAGCTAAAATTTGGAAAGAATCTTCGATAGAATACACTCAATTCCACGAACCGGAGTTCAGCTGTTTTTGCCAATGGTATGGGAAAAGCCCTAATTACATTTCTTTTTGCAGCACATCGTTTCCTTTGTCCAGATCTATAGCCATGGCCAAGGAAGTTGTCGTGAGCATCGGCAAACTCAGTTTTGGCGAGGTTTATCATCAAGCCTGCCTTCCGAAGTCGATAAAACAAACCTGTGATGTATTGCAAATGGTCCTCCCATGTGTGAATAAATATCAAGAGATCATCTGTACATGCAGCACAGTTGGAAAATCTGACAATGATCTAATTAGTTCGTCTTTGAAATTTTTCTGGAACATCTTTCGTACCCATTGCTATGATTTAAACAAATGCAATCCATTCAGCGTTATGAAAGTCGAAATTATCTTCATTCTTTGTGACAAAGTTACCTGGCAAGCCCAACTCAGAAGTATAAGCTACTTCTCCAACCATAGCAACACAGCCTTCTAAATGTAGAATCGAATATACATCAGTTTTAATAACTGCATTGACTGTGCGATAGTACACATATAACTGCTGGATACCATCAAGTTTTGTGAGAATGTTGCTTAATAGGAACAGCGCGTCCTCTATCAACGTTAAGCATAATTAGGTTTGTACTTGCCAGGTTATATCAATAAATCTCCCCATGTGATAGAATTAACTCGTTCAAGTCGTTTCGATTATTCTGTGGAAGTTAACTCAATAAATTACTCAAATTTTTGACAACTTCCTCGATGTCCAATTTATTCGACCAATGTACATTTTAGAATCTTCTGAACTTGGTTTTTGCATCTGTGTTGTAACCATTACCACATTCTCATCTTACTTTCCTTCTCTGTGAAAATGTATTTTGAGCATATTCAAATGAAACAGTCTTGTCAGATTTCTTTCAACCTTGTGACACAGCAGCGAACCCCTCTGGTAATCAAACCAAACAACAACTAAAGTTCACCTTGGCTCATAATGTTTTAAAATATGAGTGTCAGAGAACTCCCAACTTTCACTATTTAAAGCAAAAATATCAATGTATTCGTTCTCTCTCAAACAACTATTTATAACTGTAAGCCTCATTTATCTTAAATGCTTGGAATCTGTCTCTCATTCTGTAACAATATGCTGTTCTAATAAAACCCCTAACTTCCAAAATCAGACAGTGGCTCTGGTCGTCCGTGTCGGTCTCCTACTGCTGAAGATCTCCGAGGGTCGCCTTTGGTGTTCTGTGACAGAGATGCTTCATATCGAAAAGGTACTTTTGATAGATTTTTAAAAATAGCAGTCTGTCACTGTCGATGACGGCTTGTCAATCTCTCTGCCAACCTAAATGTCTGCTTCTTTTATACATTAAACATAGGACTCTTTGTTGGGTCGATGTTGTGAAAACAGGAAAATGCAATAGGATTGGATTTTAGTATCCTGGGGCATAATTTAAATTGATTGGATAAATTCAAACGGTTAAGAAAAAAACAACCAAACTTAGATATTTATTTCACAGCCAAATGTTGCATTTTTTCAATTTGCCAGTGCACTCTCAGATGGCTAGTCATTCACATGACATGTGCCTCCATTCATTCACTCTTAAAGGCAGTGTACACACCTTCAACTTCAGAACTATGTGAAATAATTTTGAAATAGTTCAACTCACTCAATTTCACTTCGAATTAATAAAGGCCACTAAACCTTGAGTTTGGAGATTCACCTTCCACTGGAAGTAACCATAACACTTCACATCTGTAAGCAAGTTGCGTGTGTTTGATTTTTTGTCTGCTTTCTATTTCATTGTATATTGTCATACTGTCTAGCTTTCTAGATAACCCCACAACTCGATTGAACCGGTTCTGAAAAGTTGACACACTGTCCAAATATGTCGTTTCTGAATTCTGAGTTACCATTTTTCCTTTAATGGTTGGTCCTATCAATTCATGCGGAAATAAACTACTTCAAATGGACTGAAGTTTATCGAATCATTTGTTGCATCACTGATCGTAAAAGCTGCAAAGGGAATTCCACTATCCCAATCATCGGGATAGTATTGCCTATAGCCCTCAAAATTGTCTTTAAATCGTGTACCAACTTTCCAGTTCACTCTTTGACTCCGGATGGTACGCAGTCAATTTAAATTATTTGAATCCGGATCGATATCTAATTTCTTTGAATAATGTTGTTGTGAATTTCGACCCTTGATCTGATTGTATCTCGGTGGGTAGACCATATTTCGTGAAAGATTTGAGGAATTCCTCGACAATCCTTTCAGCTGCGATATTGCATAATGGAATGTCCTCTGGAAATATAGTGGATACATCAACTATTATTAAGAAAAAAAAGTGATTCCTACTTTTTGTTTGATGTTGCCGTCTTAACGTCTTTTAAACAGGTTCCTCAACCGCAAGAAAGGGTGTGATATGTACAGGTGTTGTTAATGCCTATTGTTTTCGGAGTACGTGATATGTTTGACATATGTTTCAAAACTCAACTACATCCTTGTGCAGTACACGCCAGTAAAACTGTCTTTGTGTTTTAGCTTGAGCTTTTCTCTCTTCTAAAGGAATCCCTGTGGGAGCTGATGCGCAATTCGCAACATTTCCTTTGTATTATATACTGGCAATATGACGTGATGATCGTCCACCTATTTCTCATTTGCCTGAATATGTGATGGTCTTCATTTCCGCATTAAGACAGTATTTTTACGATAATAACATTCAGGGATAATATAGATTATTTTCATGTATGCCTTTTGATACAATTGCTTAAAATCTTCACTTTTTGCTGCAACTCAGTTAATTTATATGAGCAAAATATGTTTGCTGTGTCGTCTGGTTAGTGTCAACCGCCTAATCAATCAGGGTCTCTATTAATTCTATTTCAACATTTTCCTCGTACTGTTTGATCTCTCTTTTATCAACTGGTAACATTGTGACCTGGTTACCACACAGACCGGACAAATATTAGGATTGTCACCTGCAATAGTTCAGTTGCCTGAGTACCGAACTGCTTTCCAATCAGTGCAGGCAGCGTACGTATGCGAACCATCTATATCATTACGATGAAAAGTTGTGTTACTGGAGCTGAGCACTTGTCCAGTTCCCCTACCACGTCTTCTCCACTCTTCAATGGACACTGCAATCTCACTTTAGATAATTGAGCACTTCTTGTTTCACCGTGAATTCCCGTTACTCGCACCGTTTCTGGCAATATGTCTTAAAATCTGCATCTCTGTCCATTTTTCAACATCACAGAATGACAGGATCGGGCGGCTCCTGATGTTTTAACTTCTTTACCTAAAGCTCTTGGCTGATGAGATTAAACTTTACCATGACACGTATATGGTTTAAGACAATCTGACACTTCCTCCATAACCAGCGACTGACCAGCTTGTACATTCTGGTGCAGTTTTCTAGCCTCTACTATGCTTTCATCAGCACTCCAACACAATTCATTGGCTTATCCTGTTTTCATACATTTGGCTTCCCAGTGCATTTCCTAACCTACCAACGCTGTAGTTTTATGAGACCTACTTTGTTACAGTGAAAACACGTGAGCTTTACAACTTCTCTTTCTCCTTCAAGTGTTTCATTTTTTTTACCATTTGGTAAGGTATCCTTCTGGTATTTACCTAGATCTACTTTCCCCTTTCCACGCCAGGATTTCTCTTTTCCACAATTTATGTATTTTATGGACTGAAATTGACTGTAGAAGTGAAACTTTGAATTGACTTCATAATGAACTCATAATCATCAGCCATTTCAGCTGCTAGTCTTGCTTTGTTTTTAAAAAAAATCTCCGCTCTTTCACGTGACTTCCTCCTCCATCAGGAAGTGAATTTTTGAGTTCCTCCAAAATAATCTTCTCTCCAGGAAGGTTATAGGTTTGATCTATTTTAATACTGTTATCTCCCACCAAAATTACGTTATTTGATCCTTTCAAACTCAATGTAGGTTTGAGCAGGATGCCTCCTTCGATTTGGGAAGCGTTGTCTGTCGGCTTCTGAAGCAAGCTCATATGCACATCAGATGGTTTTCTTCACTTCGGCATATGCCACTGACACCTCGTCTGATATTGATTTGAAATCCTCACAAGCATTAACGATAGGTTTTACTTGAATTAACAAATCCCACATTACGACTTGCCACCACATTTGTTCAGATATCTTTTCAAATGAGATGGAAAAGCCTTCCAAATCGTTCACATCTAATTTTGGCAATGATTGAATATATTTAAAGAGTTTCTCAACAGACCTTTTCTTCCATGTGTTTGCTCATCCCCACTCTCTTCGTCATTAAGTTAAACTTGAGTATTCATCTCCATCCATTATAACTGATTTTCCACTGTAAGTGACAATTGTTGAAGTTCAAACTTCCTCTATTTCTTACTGCCATCTATCTTTCTTCTTCTCACTTTCTCGCTCTTCTCTCTCTTCTTTTAGTTCTGCTCAAAAGATTCACTTATTTTTTCTCTTTCCTCCAGTTTTGTTGGTAAATCCTTGCCCTTTGCCTCTAACTCAAGAAGCTTGATTGTCAATTTAATTTACTCAATCTCTAAAGATTCTGATGGCCTTTCCAGCAAATTTAAAGGTTGAGCTCTTGCCGTAATTATATTGCCTTTCCTCATAGAAGGACGCAGCTCCAACTCTAACCTGTCAGCAGCTTGTTCTCAAACACCTATTGCAGAACACCAATGTCACTTTTTCCAATACCAGAAATCTCTTGGTAATGAAACGAGCCAGTTTCATACCAAGCACTGTTTAAACAAACCGATTTCAAGGGGAAGAACAAAATACATTATCACCACTCGCTGCTGCCGAGTCCAACAGCCCGAATCTCAAATCGGAGCTATCGAACAAATCTGACAAAGAGCCCCCAGTCTGTTATGGACGAGGCTATGCCCCTCAAAGCATTTCATGAAAGGAGTCCAGTTCCTCGTTTTGCTGGTAGTTTTAAGCAGATGTAACACGGTTATTCCAGGAGTGATACAGTTGTTGAAACCACTTTGTTTTAAATAAAACAGTTTTTGTTTTACAAAATGACTAAATTAAACGCAAACAAAAGATGTGGGTGTACTTCAATGAGAGTTAAAAACAGCAGAACTACTAAACACAGCCCCAAGTGCTCTCAATAATGTAACAATGCAACACTTGTTCAAACACCTCGATTTGCTCATTGCCTGAAAACGACAAAACGCAGGTTCTAATTAATCCAATCAGTTTAAATTTTACACCGAACAATAAAAAATTCCACTCAAGTTTGAACTGAGTATATTGACAATCTTAAAAACTAATGCTTTGGGGTATAATGCAGGGGGGTGGGGGTGGGGGGGGAAATGAACACTCGAAAGGATAACTGCAAAAGATAGCTCTCTTAAAAAGGTATCTTTTTGATCAGTAACATGAAAAGCATAACTCCCTAAGTAGGAGAAATGAAAACACAGGAAGTTCCAAATAGAAGAATGGAAAGCTGGCTGATTTGGAGAGAACACGTTTTGTCTTGTAAATTATAATTTTGAGTTTTATCAGCCTAGTATTATGGAAGGGAAGTTAAGGATATGTTAGAGAAAGGATACAAATCTTTGTTCGGTAATTATTCTATTGCTATACTTTCAGAAATAAAGTTGCAAATTTTTACGCTAAATAGTACTTGTCCACTCGCATTTTTACAGATTACAATACTGGATAACTCTTTCCTGTGTTGGTGGTTTTAATTTAAGCAGGGGTTCCCACGCCGTGTCCCAACAACATACTTTTAGAGTGTTTATCCTTCATCGGATCACTAGTGTGTATAGTAGAATATATCATGAAAGTTCAATGTGTCACATGACTGATGCGATGATTTGAATGTGTTGTAGATTTCATATGTAAATCCCAGAACGTCTTTCAAGTCGCATTGCAGAAATCACTTAAGCTTGGATAAAAAAAAGTGACATCTCGCCTCATAAAATGGTTCAAATGTATGAAATTAAAGTCTGACTGTATTCGAAATTCACGTCAGACTGGTTCTATTTCCAAATTAGGAATTCATAAACTGTCACATCGACTGACGGTGGACAGATTGTATGCTTTTTGAACAAAATACAATGTGTCTGCAAATATAAATCTGCAAATGCATATTCACCCAACAGATCTACATGTGTGTTCGTGTTAGAGGGAGGGAGAGACTGTGAGTATACATGTGTGTATGTGAGAGTGTGTGTTTGTGCACTAGTATAATGGATTATATGCCTTTGAGAGGGTGTGTGTGTTAGTGTGAGTGCGGGTGTGCGTGTGTATATGTATGTCTGAGCGAGCGTGTGCATAAGAGAGAATCTGTGTCAGTGTGAGAGTGCGTGATCATGTGTAGGATTCCGCATTTATTTGTGTATGCGTTAGTGCGAATGTGAGTGTGGATGTGTGTATGTGCTCACTAACTAGGCGGAACCATCACAGTCTAGCGATTCTTGCGCAGTGTCTACTTATCCATTGTCCACTCCAGTCAAATACCAGCATTTCCAGGTCATAGCGTCTATTTCAGGACAAAGACTTGCAGCCTGATCTCCCAACAGAACTGCTAAATCGGTAATAAGTTTTAAACTGGACTCAACTGCTTCTCAACTTTGTGGTGGAGGGCTAGGAGGCAAGAAATATGCTAACGCTGTCTGCCGTCTGTTCCCTGCTCCCAGGCATTCTGATTATGTGCATATACAGTCTTTTTCAGTCATTGTCCATGCTGTGGTCCTTTTCACGTAAATCATACGTCATTGCCAAACGCTATCGTGCTAGTCTCACTTTTTCTTTAATTAGCCTTTTTTCACCTTTCAATGTTATGGAATAGAGTGATGGAACCGTTTACAAGGTTTAAAGAAAATAGTATCAGCCACTTGCATTTTTCACGGATTCACCTGACAGTCAATCGTGTTGAGTTTGCTAATTCCGTTTGGATATTATGCTCTCAGATTGTAAGTAACGCCTGTGTCCTTGTGAAATGCTTATTCAAGTGGAGATTCTACCGAAGATGATTACACGATGTGCTATTTCATAAAATTCTTTCAATAGATAATCTCTACCAACTTCCTTTCTGCATCACTCAGGGAGGCCTGGATGTTTCATACTTGATCCATAAATCTTCAGTAATCAAGTTCTATATCAATAGATATTTTTCACTTACCAACTGTTTATTTGTGCTAGCAATATTTTCCACATTCGGTGTTTTCAATCCTCCAAAAACTCAGAAATAGCATTTTGGCACGAACATCCACGACTGAAATTTGCATGAAATTTGTTGTCTTGCCTTAGTTTACAAACGTATTTCTTCTAAGAGAGAACAGGAGAGTGGAAAGAGTACACGTAGGGAACAGTTGCTATATAATTTCGGCAGTTGTGCAATATAAACGAAGGAAATTCATCAGATGTTGCCAGCACATCATAGTGGATATAATTGTATCGTTGCCGTGTTTTTCGTGAAATGTTTAGTTGTATCCTCCTGAGAAGCTTTCAGTTGAGCTTGGTAATTTCAGTACTCTTGAAAATATTTATTGGATTTAGAAAATTTATTTTATTTTCCACTGATGTATTCTTTCTGGAAAATGTTCAAGCAAGTAAACAATGTAGCATTTCTGTCTTTTGCAAGCCAAGTATTATTCTGTGTTAATCTTTTTAATCTTGCTTGCCATTTTATTGACTAGTCGTTTTGTTTCCTGACTTCATTGTGGCAGAAGTTGAGGAATACACGTCTCAGAAGCCATAAGAAATCGGAACAATGATAAGTCTGTTCTGCCATTCAAAGGGATTGTGGATGTTTGGTCAACTCCTCACATCCACGTTTGCATCCTTTCCTCATAACCCATGACTCCCCTCCTGATGAAGATTCTATCTATCTCAACCTTAAATACACGCAAGTACCCACGAGTCTATACCAACAAATGTATGCCATGCACAGTCCAGTAATATCAAAAGATGGTCACCACAATCAATGATCAAAGATTCTAATGCTCCGTATCAAATCAGAATTTTTTATGTTACTGTCTACATGAACGAGACAAATTATGTATTGTTAAGAAGAACTGAAGAAAAACCAACAAAATGACAGAGTACGATAACATATTCCTGTTCATTTGGGGATGTGACAATCAGCTTCGTTCTGTGATGTCATTCCAGTTGTTCATTTTGTGAAAGATGTATCTGTTATGCGCTGCGTCATCTCCACGTGGTCTCATGAGTAAAATGGAGCAGCAAAAATCTCTTCAGAGACCATTAGTCTGATAATGTTGCATCACATTTATTTTGTCCTCAACGAGGGACATATTGCTCTATAAAAGTGGACTACTGACTGTGCTCATATGCATTGCAAGTGAAACGATTAATCTGGATATATTGCTGACATTCTTCCAAAAATGGTACAACCAATAATTGTACGGATAAAGATAACTTATTACCCAATTCTAGCAGCCTTCGGCATTCCGGGTAAGTCAGTAGTATTGTATGGTTTCACACAATTATTGAATTGTTACAGAGCAGGAATAGATGTCTAACATCCTGCTGTCGAATACGTGACAGCTTCTGACAATGTACTCACTGCGAATACCTAAGAAACCTGGAAATTACGACAGGAGAAGGTGATTCCATCCATCGTATTGGACTGCATTCTTTAAAAAAATGGTAACACCCAATTTGCAGGAAGAGCAATTAGAGCTGAAAATGTGTTGCTGGAAAAGCGCAGCAGGTCAGGCAGCATCCAAGGAACAGGAGATTCGAGGTTTCGGGAATAAGACCTTCATCAGGAAATTCCTGAAGAAGGGCTTATGCCCGAAACGTCGAATCCTCTGTTCCTTGGATGCTGCCTGACCTGCTGCGCTTTTCCAGCAACACATTTTCAGCTCAGATACTCCAGCATCTGCAGACTTCACTTTCTCCAGGAAGAGCAATTAGTCAATAAAACACCTGGACAATTCTCACTTATTGCTAAAGGGATGAAGATAAAAATCTCGAAGTGATGCTGCAAAGCGACAAGACATTAGAGGCTCCTCACATGAAACGCTGCTGAATGTCTGGGTTCCCTTACCTGAAGAGATATGTCCTTGTCTTCGAGGCAAGTCAGAAGTGGTTTAGTCTGTTGATGCCAAAAGTGAAGGTTTAGAAACGCAACAGTTTAAGCCAATACTCCCTAGAGTTTAGAAGATTCAGAGGAGAACTGATTTAGGTATATCGAAATCTGAATGAAATCAGCAGAGTAGATGTCGACACAATCTTGAAGCGTCTCCACAGTTTTAGAATAAAAGGGGGCAGATATAAAACAGAGATGAGAAGTACTTATTTCACTCAAAAGTACTTGAGTCTGTACAGTTCACAACCGCATTTTATGGGAGATGTTGGGAAAATGAGTAAATTTAAGGAAGAAATAACAAGATTTTTAATGAGTAATTTCTTGAAAAGGCTGTAGAGACTGGGCAGGAAAGTATGGTCGTGACTGAGATGAGATTGGGCATGACCCTATCAAATAGTGGAACATGCTTGATAGGCAGGATGGTCTTCTCTTGCTCCTCTCACTTATTTTATAAGTTCTAATGTCCTCAGTGTCTTGACATCTTTCTGAATGTACAGCAGCTCTAATTGAACGCAATATTCCAGCTGAAGCAGAAGTAGTGTGTCACATGCTTTGAACACAAACTGTTTGTCCTTTTCACCCATGCCTGTAGCAATTAATTGAGGTGACTTACAATTCAGTCTGACAACTTACCCTCAAAGGTTAGTGACACATCTTCCTCTTCATGAGCATTCCATGACAATACGTTGTGAAAACATTTATGGCTTTGTGATAATTTAATCAGTTTGTTTAGAGCCATTCTTCACTTCTTATTTTAATTTGAGAATATCGCTTAATGAATAATTGAATAACGCAGGAGAGCAATCTGCAGCAGGTTCGAGACAAGCATAAAGTGATAGACACAGACTAGATGCATTTTTCTCACAATACCTGTGAATTGATGCTATTCGGATGAATTTCATGGTTATGTAGTACAATCAAAATAATACACCATTTATCCGAGGTAAAACAAATGGACTAGGAGAGGTATACTGAAAATAGGTAGCGTTCAAGGATCATTTGACATTACATTTGGAAAGGTAAAATGAAGTCTAAATTTGATAGAAAACACTTTGAAAAAAAAATGAGTGATAATAATTCCGAACCATCTCCAATTAAGACTGGAGATGAGTATTGTTTAAATGTTTTGGACAGCCCAACTGATAAACGATGTTACGTAGGATTTACCGATATTGTGAGTGAATTACTTAATTTTTAAAAGATCAGGGATGAATGGGAGATCATTCAACAATTAACACAAGACCAATATGTATTAATGCAAGTATTGTATAAGAAGAGGAGTTCTGATACAACCGAAGAAGCCAATTATTTTCCTAACATTTCGAACAGGAAAAAAATAACACAATTGAAATGAAATGAAATTAAAATTCTGTTTTCCGACACGACAGAGATGACATGTGATGGTTTAACCTGTGGACAACCTTGGCTCAGAGGAGAGGAGGGTGTCTGTAGGAGAAGATTTCATGGTAACATCAGCCAAACACACTGTTCACATCACTCAGCTAACAAAAATGAAATCTCTCAGCAGCAAATTTAATTTAATGCAAATCACTTCAGGTTTACTACCTGTGTATACTTATTGGCTGTT